>NC_140168.1:153937384-154123256 GCF_963971535.1 Notolepis coatsorum | reverse complement strand
TCTGTCTTAGTAGCTGGGGTTCGCAGGCGTCTGCCTGACCTCAGCAGCTGGAACAGACTGTTATTGGGGTGGTGGGGGTCTTTCATTATTCTGCAGGCTCTGGATTTGCACCTCTTGTTGTATAGAACCTGCAGGGGAGGTAGTGCAATACCCGTGGTACGCTCGGCTGAGCGCACACTCTCTGTAGGGCCTTCTTGTCCTGTGCCGTGCTGTTTCCATACCAGGCAGTGATGTTTCCAGTCAAGATGCTCTCTACAGCTCCGGAGTAGAAGGACTGGAGTATATTCCCCGATACTCTGAACTTCCTTAACTGTCTCAGGTGGTAGAGGCGCTGCTTCGCCTTTTTTACGACTGTGTCTATGTGTGTTGACCATGTCAGATCCTCTGAGATGTGGACCCCCAGGTACTTGAAGCTGCTCACCCTGTCCACGGTAGCCCCGTTTATCATCAGTGGTGTGTGTGTCTCCTGCTGTCCTCTCCTATAATCCACAATCAGCTCCTTGGTTTTACCAATGTTCAGGAGCAGGCTGTTGTCCTGGCACCAGCGTTCCAGTACCTCAACCTCCTCCCGGTAGGCCTTCTCGTCGTTGTCCGAGATCAGCCCCACCACCACCGTGTTGTCTGCAAACTTCACTATGGAGTTGGAGCTGAACTTGGCCACACAATCGTGTGTGTAGAGTGAGTACAGCAGGGGGCTCAGAACACAGCCCTGGGGGGACCCGATGCTCAGGGTGATGGTGTTGGAGGTCTGACCCCCCACCCTGACCGCCTGGGGTCTTTCACTCAGAAAGTCCAGTACCCAGGCGCTCAGGGCGGAGCTCAGACCCAGCTCGATCAGCTTGTCCACCAGTCTGGTGGGGACTATGGTGTTGAACGCTGAGCTGTAGTCAATGAACAACAGTCTCACATAGCCCCCCTTCTGGTGGTCAAGGTGAGAGAGGGTGCTGTGCAGTACCTGGGAGACCGCATCGTCAGTGGACCTGTTTGTCCTGTATGCAAATTGCATAGGGTCCATATCACTGGGGAGGGAGGCACAAATGTGATCCTTGACCAGCCTCTCGAAACATTTCATGACCACAGAGGTGAGTGCCACCGGTCTGTAGTCATTGAGACCTGTTGGGGAGGGTTTCTTCGGTACAGGGATGATGGTAGACATCTTGAAGCAGGCAGGGACCACTGACTCCGCCAGGGATTGATTAAATATGGCGGTGAACACCGGGGCTAGCTGGTTGGCACAGGACTTAAGTATGCGTCCTGTTATACCATCTGGGCCAGCCGCTTTCCTGGTGTTCACCTGCATAAATGCTCTTCTCACACTGTGTTCCGACAACGAGAGAGCGGCCCCGCCCCCCCCGCGGTTGCCCCCCCCCCCCCTATACAACAGCCGGCGCGCCAGTGACGTCACTAGCCGCTGAGCCAGCGGCGCCACCGTCTACACCAAACCGAGCGTAGAAAGAGTTGAGTTTGTCCGCGAGAGAGGCGTCGTCGCTCCCCATTGAGGGGGCGCTGACTTTGTAATCAGTTATTGTCCTCAGTCCCCGCCATAAGCCTCTTGTGTCGTTATGTGCCATTTGTGTCTCCAGTTTATCAGCATATGTCCGTTGTCGTGTATGACATATATGTTATGATGAATTGAAAATGGGGGACCCTGATGTAAACTAGATGAAAGTCTTTCTCTGGTCTGCATCCCCTTAACAATTGTATGTATTGAGCTGTACTGTACTGTACCCATTCTGCAATCTGTTAATAAAGTTTTCAATCAATCAATCAATCAATAAAAAGTTGACAGCATGAGATTCTTATCTCCGAGATAGAGCATCCGCCAACACATTCTTGGATCCCTTCTTATGCTTTATTTCGAGGTTATAATTTTGGACTATGAGCGCCCAACGCATGAGGCGCTGATTGTGGTTGTACACCCGCAACAGAAATGTCAACAGGTTGTGGTCGGTGTATACTACCATTGGTAACGTGCTTGAACCGACATATACCTCAAAATGTTGCAAAGCATACAACATAGCCAAGGTCTCCTTTTCAATAGTGGAATAGTTTAGTTGATGTTTGTTAAATTTCCGAGAAAAATAACAAACCGGGTGACTGACACCATTGTGATCCTCCTGTAATAACACTCCTCCAGCTCCCACCCCGCTGGCATCCACCTCCAACTGGAACGGCAGGGAGAAATCTGGAGCAGAGAGAACAGGGGAACTGCATAAGAGAGCTTTAACACCTTCAAATGCATTTTGACAATCAGCTGTCCAAATGAATGGTTTGGACGGGCTACACAGGCTAGTGAGAGAAGTCACGACAGAAGAAACATTTCGGCAAAAGTCACGGTAATACCCAGCCATCCCAAGGAATCTACGCAATTCCCGCCTAGTAGTAGGCACTGGAAAAGTTGTGATTGCAGATATTTCTGCATCCACCGGACGCACTTGTCCTTGTCCTACCTGCTTACCAAGATAGGTAACCGTAGCCTTGCCGAACTCACACTTGGCAAGGTCAAGGGTCAGGGAGGCTTCAGCTAAGCGGTCAAAGACAGTTTGTAAGGTTGTCATGTGGTCACGCCAGTTGGTTGAATGGACAACCAGGTCATCGAGATAGGCATTACAATTTGGAACACCAGCCCGGACTAGGTTCACCAGTCGCTGGAAAGTGGCCGGGGCATTATGCATTCCAAAAGGCATCACAGTATATTGCAAAAAATTGTCAGGAGTAACAAACGCAGAGATTTCCGAGGCACGGGGGTCAAAGGGACCTGCCAGTAACCCTTTAACAAATCTAGTTTGCTAACATAGGTGGCAGATCCAAGGTTGTCAATACAATCTTCCATGCGGGGCAGTGGGAAGGAATTAGGCACGGTGACAGCATTTACCTTTCGGAAAACAGTACAAAATCTAGGTGTTCCATCCGATTTGGGAGCCAACAAGCAAGGTGAACTCCAGGGACTGCAACTTGGCTTGGCTAAACCATGTTTCAACAAAGGGCTGTAACATAACTGTTGGTTGAAAGAAATGATGGACCAGGTTTGTAAACACAAGGATATTTATTGGTAAATGCAAAGGAAGCACATGTAGCTCAAGGGTGAGCCAAGGCCAAAACAACAAACAAACACCACTATTCTCCAAATAAACCAACCTAATCTATGGTAAAAGAAATTACATTACCTAAACTACCCTTACCTAACCAAAACCATCAGCGTATTTAGACCACTTTTACTGGGGCACGTGCCCCAGTATTGATCAGTTGTGCCCCAGTATAAAATGTCCCCAGAAAAAGAAAAAAAGATTGCATGCCTCCCTTGAGTGCGTCGTGCTGGTGGTAGCGTGCAGATCTCGTAGTGTTACCAGGGCTACTAGATCCAGTAGCGGCAGTGTTCAGATGTCGTTGTTGCGGGAATGCGGAAGTGGAAGTGCGCACAGACCAGATGGATGGGATGTTGTGAACCGGTTGAGAACAAACAAACTTTCTTCGGGAGCTTCTGTGAATATAGCAGGGTCAGTGTAGAAGTCCTAGTTGTTTGATGACAGAGATGCATGTTGGAATTGTGCAGTTGTTCAGTTTATGCAGTGGAGGGGCAAGATATTGTAGCATGTCAGTGGAGGGGGGTGTGAGCCTGGTGTTAGCCGTTAGCCATGGGCTAGACACGCCAAAATGGAAAACTGCTAGGCAGGAGAAGAGTGAATGAAGTGAGCAGCCATGTTTTAACAGGGTATGGTGATCCAGGATTGGGTGGTGGGTGATGGTTTATGATTGGGTCTTGGAGTCTTGAAACCCATCCACCAATCAGTGCTGTGCTGCTATGTAGTCCACCAATGGAGGGGCAGGCATAGCAGGGACCAATGGTGGAGGATGGGTTCTGGCTGGAGGGAGGAAACAAAATGGAGAACAAGACACACACTGGGGAAGCACATACATTGGGATGTAACACTGTAACAGCACTTAGGCTACGTTTAGACGGAGAGAGTCTGAACAGAAACCGCAAAAGTCGTCTTACGGTTTCACTTTTAATTTTGCGTTTAGACGAGCGTTTTGGGATGGAATTCTCCGTGCAGACGAGGCTGTAACAACTCGAGACAACGGAGCCCCGCTGTCACACGATTGGCGCATATGTCACATGACGTGCTGTGAAGACCCGCCCTACTCTGCCTCTGATTCGCAGACTGTGGGTGGGGAATGTGATTGGACCAAAGCAGAGTCACTCACAGACAGTGGGTCCAGTCACGCCGCGGGACAGATTCTTGTGTATTTAAAATTACTGCCAATGTAGCCTTCAGGTGATCGCCATGGATAGAATCAGACATGCTTTATTTACGCTTCTAGGCTACTGGCGCATGCCTGTGATGTAAGCAGTACACGCGACGAGAGCCTTGAGAACCCTTTCGTCATCGTTTTATGCGGTTTGACAGTTTAGATGAGAGCGCAAAGGTTTAGCGTTTCTAGGAATTCCACCCTGGAAGGTGGTCTCACTTTTTTACGGTTTCACCCCGTAAAAACGCTGTTTCCGTGAAACAATCACATTAAGGGGGGGGGCGGAGCTGAGCGATCATGGAGTAGACGTGTTTCACATGAGCTCCCTTCTACCGTGCTGAATATACGTTTCTCCCCATTAGTCTTTATTTTATTTTTATTTGTTTTTTATCTGTTTGCTAGGTCGTCGTGTTTAGTATACTGTCATCGACTTTTTTCGACTTTCTGCGATGACGGGGGTGGAAACCAGAGCCATGAGCGCCCCAACCAGCAAACCACCACCACCGGGCCTGGCCGCATCGTCGTCCGGGGTCGGGGAGATAAGCGAAGCTGTGCTCTTGGTCATGACCAAGCTACACGCAGACTCTGAGGCACGCGTCGCTGAAGCACAGAAGAAAGTGTTGGCGGATTTTTGTGTCAACCTCCGTCGTGAGATATCAGAAGAAATACAGCTGGCGGTAGTCCCGTTGACAGACAAGATGGAGTCGATTCACGCTGCCTCATCGGCTAATGCTAACGAACTAGCCATGCTAACGACGGAGGTATCATTACAGTGCGAGAAGATGGCGGGTCTCGAATCCGCCCTGCTGGCTAGGCAGGCTGAAGTCAACAAACTACAGTCGGCAATGGAGGAGATGCAGTCCCGGGATAGACGCCACAACGTCAGGATTGTTGGAGTACCGGAGGCCAGCGGTGAAGGCCGTCTCTCTGAGACCATGCCCGAACTGCTGCAGAAAATACTAGGGACGGACGTCCTCCCTTCGCCTCCTGTCTGTGAGTCGGCCTACAGAGCGGGCAGGTTTTCTCCCGGCGTGAACAAAGAGCAGAGGCCCATCATAGTCAAGCTGAACAGGCTTCAGCAGAGAGAACTCATCATGCGGTCGGCTCGTACCAGAAGGGGTAATCTGAGGCTTGGCGATCACAAAGTGGCCATTTTCGAAGACTTTACGCCGGAGGTTCAAGCACAGAGAGGCGAATACAAGGTGGTCCTGACTAAGCTATGGAAACTAGGCCTGAGGCCCACGTTATTCGCTCCCGCGAAATTATCTGTGTTGGAGAAGGTCGATGGTCAGCGTTCATTTTGGTCGTTGGCTAAAGCGAAGGAATATCTCGCGGGGATACCCGAGACTGTTGCTTGATATCTATGTCGGGTGAGTGACTTGGCGGTGTGGGCCTATATACATTGATTAGGCAGACTATTCACAAATACTTGCTGTCATGCCCAGACATGCTAACTGCCCACTGCCCATCCAACTAGCGGGGCTTCCTAATGACTTCTGTTACTTGCTAAAGCTGACCTCATGGTCGTACTTGTGTATCGCCTCTTTGGAAGCTAACGAGCTAGCTGAACAATGTACATAATAGGCTAACGTGCTATCCGGATTCATCACTAGCTTACGCGCTAGCCTCGGGCTAGCTAGCGGGCTTCGTCTATCGTCTGCGCTGAGACATTCGAGACCCGTTAATGGTTACGTATTTTGGTTGCTGTTGCTGTTCAAAGGGACATTGGTTTGCACAATTCAAGAGTGATCGAGTCCCTAACTAACTTCTGGTATGCTTTTATTTTTATATCCAGGTTGTTTTGAGCTTTGGGATCCATAGTAGAAGCCAAGGTCGGTTGAATATGCATATACAATATATGATAACAGGTTGGGTCGGGTATGGCTTGCACTTCATGGCTATATGGTTATATGGCTTGCACTTTAGCCATGACCCTCTTTTCCTTTTTTTTCCTTCTTATTGTCGCTGTTTTTATGTCATCTGTATGCGCGATTTAAATGTGATCCGATTCTACCTTGGACTAACTGCTGATATGCCTTAATTTTGTTTTGAATTTTCCGTGATCCATTTATGCTATAACGTTGCGACATTAATATGCAGACTCCAAGGTAGATGGTTACAGGGTTGATGTTGAGTAATTATATAATAATGGCAAATTTTTCCATTATAGCTGTCATGTTGGGGCCAAGGCTCACCTTGGCTCTCGACCGAATATACATAAAATATGTGATAACAGGCTGGGTCAGGTTTAGCTTTGCTTGCACTTTAGCCATAACCCTCTTTTTCCTTTTCCTATTATTGTCGCTGTTTTAATGGCATTTGAATGAGCAATTTAACTGTGATTCGATCCTACCTTAGACTAACCTCTGATATGCTTTGATTTTGTTTTGAATTTTCCTTTATCCATTTATACTATAACGTTGCAACATTAATATGCAGACTACGAG
Source organism: Notolepis coatsorum (assembly GCF_963971535.1). Classification (NCBI taxonomy): domain Eukaryota; kingdom Metazoa; phylum Chordata; class Actinopteri; order Aulopiformes; family Paralepididae; genus Notolepis; species Notolepis coatsorum. The sequence goes on along the minus strand of NC_140168.1, from coordinate 154,116,558 downwards.
GTAGATGGTTACAGGGTTGATGTTGAGTAATTATATGATAATGGCTAATTTTTCCATTATAGTTGTCATGTTAGGGCCAAGGTTCACGTTGGCTCTCGAACGAATATACATAAAATATGTGATAACAGGCTGGGTCAGGTTTAGCTTTGCTTGCACTTTAGCCATAACCCTCTTTTTCCTTTTCCTATTATTGTCGCTGTTTTAATGGCATTTGAAGGAGCATTTAACTGTGATTCGATCCTACCTTAGACTAACTGCTGATATGCTTTGATTTTGTTTTGAATTTTCCTTTATCCATTTATACTATAACGTTGCAACATTAATATGCAGACTACGAGGTAGGTGGTTACAGGGTTGATGTTGAGTAATTATATAATAATGGCTAATTTTTCCATTATAGTTGTCATGTTAGGGCCAAAGTTCACGTTGGCTCTCGAACGAATATACATAAAATATGTGATAACAGGCTGGGTCAGGTTTAGCTTTGCTTGCACTTTAGCCATAACCCTCTTTTTCCTTTTCCTATTATTGTCGCTGTTTTAATGGCATTTGAATGAGCAATTTAACTGTGATTCGATCCTACCTTGGACTAACTGCTGATATGCTTTGATTTTGTTTTGAATTTTCCTTTATCCATTTTTATGCTATAACGTTGCGACATTGATACAGACTCGGAAGAGGATGGTTACAGGGTTGATGTTGAGTTGTTATATAATAGTGGCTATTTCTTCCATTATAGTTGCCTCATGTTAGGGCCAAGGCTCACCAAGGTGGTTTTCGACCGATATCTATATCTTTATTGAATTTAATTTTAATTTTTGTTTATTGGACTAGTGGGGGTTTAATTAGGGGTTTATTTAGAGGGGGGAACGTCTTATTGGGTCCATGACTCCAGTGGGTAATGAGAGGAAGATGACCATCCTTAATGGATGGGGCATAGGGAGGGGATTGGAGAGTGGGTATAGGGGTATTAATAATAGGACGGGTGGGTTAGTGTTTAGAGTAGAAGGAGGGGGGGTTGTAACTGGGGTGGTATTGTTCTGTGTTTTATGTACTGTTGTCTTATATGTGTGTGATTGTTCCTCCTCTGAACTCCTGAGATTGACCGTCTGGGCCCGCCTGGATCAGCGCCTCTGTACTCAGCCTGGCTGCACTGGTATGTTCTCTACGCATTTAGACAAACTCGACCATGGCTAAATTGAATATTTTAATTTGGAACGCAGGAGGTCTTAATGCCCCACACAAGCGTGCCAGTGTCCTTTGGTTATTGAAGAGAATAAATATTGACATGGCTCTCCTTAGTGAGACGCATTTATTGGTGGGTGATGTGTCAAGGCTAGCAAATCGACAATATCACGCTATCTCCTCATCCTCAGCCGATGATAAGACGAAAGGAGTCGTCATAGTTACAAGACGTAACCTTGATATCAAAGTCCTGAATGTATGGTCGGACACGGAGGGAAGGATTACTATAGCAAAAGTTGAGTTCTCTCATAGGAAGATGGCAATAATAGCATTGTATGCTCCTAACACATTTGATTCAGCGTTCTATAATACAATCACGAAGAATATGTTGGAACTTAATGGATACGCTCTCATTGTGGGTGGCGATTTTAATGCGTGCTGGGATGCGGAGATGGATAGGTCCGGGCCCTCTGAAACGAGCGACCAAAAACGGGCCTCTAAGGCCCTCAGGATGTGGGCCCAGGACACGGGGCTAACAGACCTTTGGCGCTTATCCAACCCCACCCTCAAAGATTACTCTCACCTGTCAGCCAGACACAAAAGCTTCTCTCGAATTGACTATGCATTCGCGTCCCCTAATATGTTTGATAGTTTCGATGTCTCATTGGTTCCCTTGGCTCTCTCAGACCACAAGGGGATTTTCCTTACGGCAACCTTTGGCAGGCTCTCCGCAAGAGCTCCCAGATGGCGTTTTAATTCGACCTTGCTAAAGAACGATGACTTCTGTTCTGAGTTCAGGAGTAAACTAGCTGAATTTTTGCAGATCAACGTTGGCACAGTAGAAGACCCTATGGTCCTGTGGAACGCATTGAAAGGATTTATCAGGGGTCATGTCACACTATTTGCCTCCAATTTGCGAAAATCCCGGTCAAAAAAGCTAGAAGGACTGGAATCATTATATGCGGACCTATACGCATCCCTGCAAACTAACTATAGTGAACGACTAAACACACAACGTAAGATAGTCAAAAAAGAAATAAACTCCATACTTAAACAACAGTCTGAGTTCTTGATACATAGGACAAGACAAAATTACTACTTTCACGGCTCCAGACCTAGCCATCTATTGGCAATGAAAATACGCTCAAATGATCATTTCTCGGATATCCCCTCGATCAGGACGAGCCAGGGTGCAGTCACTACTGATTCGAAAAAGATCAATGACACTTTTAAAGAGTTTTACTCACAGTTATATAGCTCAGAGGGTAATCTTGATGACTCTAAATTTGAATCGTTCATTGGCGGGCTTGAGATACCCCACATTTCTGAGGAAGAGGCCAAGGAACTGGGGAGACCGATTACTCTCGTGGAATTGAGGGAGACGATTGTTGAAATGCAGAGGGGTAAGGCACCAGGCTGGGATGGTATTCCACCCGAAGTGTATTTAGCTTTCTGGGACCAACTGGGTCCATTGATGCTCGATATGATCAATTACGCTATCGAACAAGGGGAGTTCTCAAGAGATGTCAATATGGCGTTGATTTCTTTACTTCTCAAGAAGGACAAAGATCCCAATAATAATAATAATGATAATAACTTTATTTGTATAGCACTTTTCATACAGAGGTTGCAGTTCAAAGTGCTTCACAACAGTAAAAAATACAGGCATAAGCGAGCATAAAAAGATAGACAGGTAGAATCACAGTGTTTCACATTAGGATCTAGCATCCCAATAGGCTCTCCGCTTACAGTTTTCAGTAACACAAATAGTAAAAATAGTTTAAAATGATTCAGTTTAAAAATAGTAAAATAAAAATAAAATAAAAATTATAAAATAGAACGGACATAAAAAATACAGGCATGAGCGAGCATAGTAAGATATGGCAAGTGACAACAATGCATAAAGTTTACAGACAATCCATGCTGATTGATCTGCCATAAGCAAGTGAAAGTTTACAGACAATCCATGCTGATTGATCTGCCATAAGCAAGTGAAGATTACAGTCTGTTCTAACAAACCAAACTGCCATGTATTAAAGTTTACAGACAATCCATGCTGATTGATCTGCCATAAGCATAAGATTACAGTCTGTTCTAACAAACCAAACTGCTACAGCCAGGACACAGTTAACCTGGTTCTACTAACAGCCAGGACACAGTTAACCTGGTTCTACTACAGCCAGGACACAGTTAACCTGGTTCTACAACAGCCAGGACACAGTTAACCTGGTTCTACTACAGCCAGGACACAGTTAACCTGGTTCTACAATGCTACAGCCAGGACACAGTTAACCTGGTTCTACTACTACAGCCAGGACACAGTTAACCTGGTTCTACAACAGCCAGGACACAGTTAACCTGGTTCTACTACAGCCAGGACACAGTTAACCTGGTTCTACAATGCTACAGCCAGGACACAGTTAACCTGGTTCTACTACTACAGCCAGGACACAGTTAACCTGGTTCTACTAACAGCATAGTGTTTCACATTAGGATCTAGCATCCTAATAGGCTCTCTATTCAGTAATTAAAAAGTGCACTAACCGACGGACATAAAAAAAAAATACAGGCATGAGCGAGCATAGCGAATAATAAGAATAGTTTAAAATGATTCAGTTTAAAAATAGTCATCAGTAAGAAGTAAAAAGTGCAATAGCCGACACATGAATTTGATAGGCAGTGTAAAAGAGTAGGCAGGGTAAGAATAAATACAAGTTGTGTCAGGATATCCCTGATGTTTCCTCTTGCCACTAGGTGGTAGCAGATATCTATCAGTGAAATGCCTGAGCAAAGAGATAGGTTTTAAGCTGTCTTTTAAAGATGTCTAGCGAGTTGGCTTCCCTGATGTTTTGGGGTAGTTTGTTCCATAGTTTTGGGGCATAGTTGATAAAGGCTGCATTACCGATCCTCTTTTGACTGCTTCTGGGAGCCTCTAGTAGTCCAGCAGCTGATGATCGCAGTGTTCTTGCTGGTGTGTAATTGATTAGAGTGTTGGCGATGTAGCTAGGTCCCTGTCCATTTAGAGCTTTGTATGTAAGGAGAAGTAGTAGGAGACGTTGTGGTAGCTATAGACCCTTGAGTCTTCTCGGGGCCGATTTAAGTGTTTGCCAAGGTGCTGGCCCGTGGCCTGCAGAGATTTATGTCTGTATTGGTACACTGCGATCAAACTGGTTTTATCCCGGGGCGTCTGGCTGCAGATAATCTTAGGAGGCTGTTGCATGTAATCGATAACAGTAAAGACAATACAGCTCCGTCCACAGTTCTGTCTTTGGATGCCATGAAGGCGTTTGACAGACTTGAGTGGTCATACCTGTGGAAGGTACTTGAGGTCATGGGTCTTGGGAAGAGTTTTATTCATATGATTAAAGTCCTGTATGCCTCGCCGTCTGCGATGATACTGACAGGCAAAAACTGTTCCACACTCTTTCCAGTCTCCAGATCTTCTAGACAGGGTTGTCCTCTGAGCCCAGGACTGTTCGCGCTTTCCCTCGAACCTTTGGCCCAATTTATTAGGCAATCGGAGGACATCGTCCCCATAATGGTCAATAATACTCCACACAAAATTGCTCTCTATGCGGATGACCTGCTGATTTTCATGGACGACCCCTCCCGGTCAGCCACAAAATTATTGAGGATAATCGACGACTTTGGTAAATTGTCAGGCTTTAAGATTAACTGGAACAAATCAGCCTGCCTACCTCTTAATGAACTGGCCAAGGCGGTACGACTACCAGCTGATATCCCCATAGTAGAACATTTTAAATACTTGGGCATAGAGATATTCCCCACGCTGAACCAAACTACTAAGTACAACTTCACGGGTACTTATGATAAAATACGCCAGGATCTAGACAGGTGGTTGTCCCTTCCTAACTCCTTACAAGCCTGGGCTTCCATAATCAAAATGAACATCCTGCCTAGGATACATTTTATTAGCTCAATGCTCCCCCTGCCCCCTCCAATAGACCACTGGCGCAAGGTACAATCGATGGTATCTAAGTTTATCTGGAATAACAAACGCCCGAGAATCAAAAGGGCTACTACTCAACGTAGAAAACAAGATGGGGGCCTCGCAATCCCTGATTTTAAACTTTATTTCTGGTCCTTTTCACTGAGACCTCTGATGTGCTGGCTAGACCCTGTAGAGGCTGTATCGTGGCGCTCCTTAGAAGCGGCGGCGGTATCTCCGCTAAGATTGCAGGATGTAGTGTACTCCACTGTCTCTATTTCGAAATGCCGGCTGAGGTATGGACCGATCATAACTCACGTGATCCAAACGTGGCGTAATGTACAGAGGTCGTGTGGGGTTAAATGCCCATGGCACCTGGACTCTCCAATTTTTAATAACCAGCAATTACTTGTTGGACACAAGCCGGTTAATATTCCTCAATGGCAAAGGAGGGGAGTGCATACTCTGGAGGATATTTATGATAAGAACGGCCTCCGTGCGTTTCAGGACTTAAGAGAATTTTATGATCTTCCCGGCGAGTCCTTCTTTCTATACCTTCAACTAAGGTCAGCACTGAGGGCGCATGGCGTACCGTGGGCTCAAGCCTTGCACCCACACCCCTTCCTCAGGCTCATAGTGGACAGAACGACATCCAGAGGGTTTGTCTCAGACTTTTATACGCTCTTAATTCAATCTACGTATAAAAATTTATCATTGGATACAATCTGGCGTGTGGATATCCCGGAGTTGGACCCCGAGTTTGACTGGGATGATGTTTGGGCAAATGTGGCATTATCTTCCCGCAACCCCAATCACCAGCAAATTAATTTTAATTATATTCATAGGACCTATCTTACACCTAGGAAGCTATATGCTATGGGACTGATAACCGACTCTCGGTGCACTTTGTGCTCTCAAAAGGCCACTGGCACTTATATGCATATGTATTGGGATTGCCCACCAGTGGCCCGCTTCTGGAGGTCAATAACGGACAAACTTTCAGATCTGTGTGGCTTAACTATCCCATTCACAGCTGTTACGCTACTCCTGAACGATATAACGACACTACCCGCGTCCGTACAACTGAAAAGGGTTGTCCTAGCGGGCGTCACAGCAGCGAAGAAGCTAATATCAATGAGATGGAAGGAGCCTGAGAAGCTTACAATGATTAACTGGTCCCTAACTCTATTGGATGTGATTTATCTTGAGATATCCACGGCCCGGGTGATTGGGGTAGGGCAGGCTGGAATTGACCTGTGGTTCGCAGCAGCTGAGAAGGTAAAGACCGCAGTGTGCGGCTGAGCGGGGTTGGGGCGCTTGATCGGGGGGGTCCGGCGGTCTCTGGGGAGGGGGAGGAGGAAATGTCTTGTCTGTCTTGGTTTTTGTCTTGTCCTTCTTAACTTTGACTGGGGGGATTTTAGGGGGGGTTGGTGAGCATGAGGTGAGGCGGACCTTTAAAAAAGTGAATATCAGGAAGGCAGCAGGTCCGGACGGCATCCCCGGCCGCGTCCTAAAAGTCTGTGCCGACCAACTGGCCCCAGTATTCACTGACATATTTAACCTGTCCTTAGAACAGGCTGTCATCCCCACCTGCCTGAAGAAGTCCACTATTATCCCTGTACCCAAAAAATCCAAGCCTGCTTGCCTCAACGACTACCGCCCTGTAGCTCTCACCTCCATAGCCATGAAGTGCTTTGAGAAGCTAGTAAAGGGCTACATCTGCTCCTCCCTCCCCATCAACATGGACCCCCTGCAATTTGCATACCGCCCCAACAGGTCCACGGAGGACGCCATATCCCATGTGCTGCACACAGCAGCATCACACCTGGACAAGAGGCAGGGGAACTATGTGAGAATGCTATTCATCGACTACAGCTCGGCATTCAATACCATAGTCCCCTCCATACTCATAGCCAAGCTCAGGGACCTGGGCTTGGGCTATGACCTCTGCCAGTGGGTCTTGGACTTCCTGACTGGCAGACCCCAGGTGGTGAGAGCAGGCAACTGCACCTCCTCATCCATCACCCTCAACATAGGGGCCCCCCAGGGCTGTGTTCTGAGTCCCCTCCTCTACTCCCTGTACACACACGACTGTGTGGCTCAGCGGAGTAGCAATACAATCGTCAAATTTGCTGACGACACAGTGGTGGTGGGCCTGATCTCTGCCAACGACGAGAGGGCCTACCTGGAAGAGGTCAAGGTCCTGGCGGGATGGTGCCAGGAAAACAGCCTCTCCCTGAACGTCAGCAAAACAAAGGAGATGATTGTGGACTTCAGGAGGTCGGGGGTCAAGGACTACAGCCCCCTCAGCATCGACGGGGCACCGGTTGAGAGAGTCAACAGCTTCAAGTACCTCGGAGCCCACATATCCGAGGACTTGACATGGACCATACACATTAACAGTGTGGTGAAGAAGGCACGACAACGCCTCTACTTCCTCAGGCGCCTAAGGAAGTTCCAAGTCAGCCAGAAGATCCTTAAGAACTTCTACTCATGTACAATAGAGAGCATCTTGACCGGCAACATCACCTCCTGGTTTGGGAATAGCACTGCAAAAGACCAAAGCAGACTACAAAGAGTGACACGTTCAGCCGAACGCACAATTGGAGGGGGGCTCCCCACCCTCCAGAACATTTACTACAAGCGTTGCAAGGGGAAGGCTAAGAGAATTATTAAGGACTCGAGCCACCCGAACAACTGCCTCTTTGAACTGCTGCCGTCAGGCAAGCGATACAGGAGTCTCAAGGCGAGCACAGAAAGACTCAGAAGTAGCTTCTATCCCCAGGCCATCAGGCTGCTAAACGAACAATGAATGAACACTACACAACAACAACCACCAAACACACATAGCACACACATCCACACGCACACACTCACTTTAAACAAACACACTGTAGCACCCACTACACACACTTTATAGCACACACCCACTTTAAACAAACACACTGTAGCACCCACTCCCCACACTTTATATTTATGGATGGAAGATTGCACTACAACTCGTACACCTTACTGTAAATTGTACCTAAAATTGTACCTCATCCCATTTCTGCTTTGCACTAGATAGTACTGTACATTAGTACACTGCATAGTATTGTGTATTGTATATTATATGGTAACTCAGAACATTGTACATATGTCTATACCGAACAACTGTGACCTCATTTTCTTCTTCTAAATTCATGCTATATTATGTTATTATGTTATTTGATACTATCTTGTCTAGCACAGTCTCTGGAGCGTAACAGTAAGAAGCATTTTGTATGAAAGTATTCTGTACTTCTGTATGACAACTATTAAAGAACTTGAACTTGAACTATTTAGCTATTCTGCGCTATATGTCAATTCACATGCCATCTCCCCAAGGGACTAATATTGGCAGACTGATTGACCTGTCAACCAACTTGGAGGAAGAATTTCTTTCTTCTTACACTTTACCTTCTGCGAGTTTGGCAGTCTTGAACATGTGTAAGGGACCTAGGCTATCTACAGTAAATCTGCGGCAACACTCTCATAAACAATCTTTTAAGTCACTCCACTTTGTAAAGGTGGGGAAAAGTTGCCATGTTTTGAAGACCCTTTTTGTTATTGAAGTAGCCATCTATATTTGATAGGTTGGACGCTGTTTCTTTTTCTTTTTGTCTTTATAATTTATTATTCTGTATTATTATTGTTTGTTATTCTCCTGTGAAGTTATGTTTTTTGTTACTGTGGTTATTGTGTTGTCCTGTTTCATGTAATTAATAATAAAAAAATTTGATAAAAAAAAAAAAAAACGCTGTTTCCGTATAAACGAAAGGCACATCCGAAAAAAATTTTTTTTTGCGGATTCACCTGCTAGCGTTTCCGTCTAAACGGGGCCTTAGTTATGACGTGTTAAGCTGTAGCCCTATTTTCAGAAATCTCGCCTAAAGGTACATGCCTAAGTAAATGGAAGATTGCTCCACTGTTCTTGGTATCTAGGAACATCTAGGGACCTGGGGGTATGTATTTCCAGTGTCAGAAATATTGTGTCTGTTACTACACTTTGTTTATTATTTTTGCAGAGAACCACTGTTAATTTACAGGTTAGGTTCAGCAGTGAAACACTGTTATTTTACAGGTTTTTTCCTACATTATTATGATCAAACTCCTTCAATAAAGTGACATAACTTAAAGTTGAGCAGTGAAACACTGTTATTTGAAAGGTTTTTCCTAAATTATTATGATCAAACTCCTTCAATAAAGTGACAGAACTTAAAGTTCAGCAGTGAAACACTGTTATTTTACAGGTTTTTCCTAAATTGTTACAATCAAACTCCTTCAATAAAGTGACAGAACTTAAAGTTCAGCAGTGAAACACTGTTATTTCACAAGTTCTTCCAAAATTATTACGATGAAACACCTTCAATTAAGTGACAGAACTTAAAGTTATATAGCATTACTGGCAATCGCGTCTCGATCTTCGCCATAATGAGATATCTCTTATCTCCAGCACCTACTGTGCTCATGAACAAAACAAATGCACCCATGCACCTGACCAGAGCACGCCCCAGCGTCCTCCTATAAGACGCCGGACATGGTCACACTCCCCCTTCCTCTTTTTTTTGTTTCCATCATGGACGCTGCAGTGCACTCCATGAACTAGTTGTTCTGAAATGCAGAGAGAAATTGAACAATGTTGGGTTTTCGCCGGAGATTCACCAGCCCCTGGAATCTTCTCGGCATATCCTAACAGCGCATCGGGTCTCTCCTGGGTTTCCTCGTCTCGTGACAGCGGACCGAGGGGACGTCGCGCGGTGGCTAGCTGTCGGGCTAGGTCGCGCACAGGTAGGGCCTGCGCTGGCAAGCATTAATGCTGGCATTTGTGATACTGCTCGTTGTCCCATGAGACAGCCGAGTTGTGTATTGGCGCGAGGGGCAGGATATTTGGGAAAACATGGTCGTCATGACTCTGTTTTGGGTGTTTTCCCATCTATCCTAGTGCACGCGGCTAATGCTAATGCTGCAATGCTGGGTCTCCGTTTCTTGTTCCCCGCCGAGGGCTGTATTTTTTAAAAGGTCTTCCCTCCTCTTAACCATTCATGCTGACGGTCAATCGGTGTCTACTGTTGTGAGTTTGGGGGCTTGTTTACCATTGCATGGGTGGATGCGCTGAGGCCTAGGGCTGGTGTGCTTTTTGTGAATCTATGAATTGTGTGCGGGACTGGTGTTTCTCTAGTCTGCATCCCGTTAACATTGTGTGTATGGGCTAGCCCATTTTTCAGTGTGTTAGTGGAGTTTTGGTTCATTCACCCCTTCATGGGTGCACCAGGGTTTCCGTTAGAAAAAATTGTTGCCGGTCTCCGTGTCCTGCAAGATTTCAATCTACCGGACAAATGGGATCAATTCCGGTCAGAGTTTATTGAGCTAAAAAACAATTGATAGGCAGGCTATATAAATAATGACATCCTCAAGGCATGTAGATTTATAATATTTTAACTTAAAACTAGGCTACTTTTGCGTATACAGTCATTATATTCCAAATCAAATAAGTCCAGAGACTCCGTGCTGCTGCTGACTTTAAATCAAATAGGTGTCTCTGGGCAGTCGGCCTGACATTAAATACAGCAGTGTGTTATAATCACATTTTTATGAGCTAACGAATTCCGTTTTATTGGACATTTGTATTAATTATATCAAGCGAATAATTTGGCAGAGAGAGACGGCAACATTATCGTGAAATATAAACATTGCGTGATGACTATTATATCTCCGCCACCCAGTCCCAACGAAGAACACTCCAATAGTATGCAACTGCAGAGCCGCAGAGCCAGCGGCGCTCTCAGGTCCGGTCTGGGGACCGCTCAGCAGCGCCACCCACCCAACAGCTGAATTGCCAATGGCTGAATTAGAGTATTGCACTGTGCGCGCACAACTGTCAGCTCTGTGGCTCTGCAGTTGCATGCTTCTCGCAAATCTAGCTCCCGCTGCCAAACCAAATGAATCTCGACATCGCTTCACCAATAGTCGTTATCAGAACACTACACACATATCATAATAGAACACACATCGTTGTCATTATTAGACCTGCTTGGTGAAGCAACAATGAAACAAATGTAACTATTTTAATACAATTCAAATTGTGCTTAGAGGGAATTATTTTCACGGACATTATGACCGGAGAGATTTAAATATGTCGGACTTCAACAGATTTTGCCGGTCAAAACCGGTAATTACCGGACAACGGAAACCCTGGGGTGCACACCACATTGGAGGTTGCTGCCTTCCTACTAGTGAGGCAGTGCTTTCACTAGTAGTAGTTTTTTGTTGAGGCCACCACTGGTGCTCCGTGCTTGTGAAGCAGGTGCTGTGTATAGTTTGTTTCCGGGTTTTGCATTTCGCTTTTGTTTTGCTACCGCTTGTAACGTGTATCCTTGTCGAATCTGCTCAGTAAAAGCCTGTCACTTCAGTACGTCGTCTCAGCTTCTTCTCTCTCTGCTCGTGTTACCTGCAAGTGGGGTCTCCTCTCCTAACTTAAACAAAACCATCACAGAATGGTGCGACCTTCAATGATCCCAGCACGCACGAAGACAGCAGGAGCGAGCGACGCTCTCCTCTCGATGGAGAGATTCTTCAAGGGGGATTTTCTCTCCTCGTCCTCAGAGGAGAGACGGACTGTGTACACGCTGCTCATCTCTGTCGGTGAGCGCAGCGCCGAGCAGGCGCTCCAGCTGGAAGCACACGGCCATGTGATCCGTTGGCTGATTCTGGAGCTCCTGTCCTCTGCTTCCGAAGCCCCAGTTACCAGCAGGCCTTCCTCCGCAAGTACAGCTAGTCCTCTCGCTGTTAGCACGGCCCAGGCTGTTAGCCCAGCCGTTAGCCTAGCTTCCCCTGCTAGTACTGCTAACTCTCGCCCTGTTAACGCTGCCCAGGCTGTTAGCCCAGCCGTTAGCCTAGCGTCCTCAGCTAGTGCTGTTCCTCTCGCTGTTAACGTTGCTCAGGTTGTTAGCTCAGCCGTTAGCCTAGTGCCCCCAGCTAGTGCTGCTAACTCTCGTCCTGTGGTAAGAGCCGGCAACTGCACCTCCTCATCCATTACGCTCAACATAGGGCCCCCCCAGGGCTGTGTTCTGAGCCCCCTCCTCTACTCCCTGTACACACATGACTGCGTAGCACAGCGGAACAACAACACCATCATCAAATTTGCTGATGACACAGTAGTGGTGGGCCTGATCTCTGCCAACGACGAAAGGGCCTACCTGGAAGAGGTAGAGAACCTGTCACAGTGGTGTCAGGAGAACTGCCTCTCCCTGAACGTCAGCAAAACAAAAGAGATGATTGTGGACTTCAGGAGGTCGGGGGTCAAGGACTACAGCCCCCTCAGCATCGACGGGGCACCGGTTGAGAGAGTGAACAGTTTCAAGTACCTCGGAGCCCACATATCCGAGGACTTGACATGGACCACACACATTGACAGTGTTGTGAAGAAGGCACGACAACGCCTCTACTTCCTCAGGCGCCTAAGGAAGTTCCAAGTCAGTCAGAAGATCCTTAGGAACTTCTACTCATGTACAATAGAGCAGTGGTTCCCAAAGTCGGGGTCGCGACCCAAAGGTGGGCCGCGAGCAGCCACGGGTGGGCCGCGAGATGATTTAAAAAAAAAAATAAAAATACAAAAATATATTTTTTTTATTTTTTGTTTTTTTATTTTTTATTTTTTTATTTTAATTTTTTTTGTCAGGCCACTGAACTTAGAAGCAGGCCAGGACAGTGTTTCTAGTTGTATTCTAAAATTATATTCTATTGTATTCTAAAATGTGACTATATGGTTTTATATTAACTTAATAAATAAACAAAAACGAAAAATCTACTTATTTCAACGAACATTTCAAACTAAATAACAGATTATGCACATAAAACGCTGAACACAACCGAAGCAACAATAGTATTTTAATGAGGCTATTATTATTATCATTATTATTTTGCAACAACTTAGCCCTCTCATAAATAGCACATATAAATGAATAACTAACTTGAACTAACTTAATAGGATTGAAGTGATATTTGGCTTAAAAAATCGGTCGCCTGGCAAAAAAAAAAAAAAAAAAAAGCCAGACGATGTGCATTGGGCCGCGGCTCTCTGACGCCTTATTTTCTGGGCCCCGGCCTGAAAAGTTTGGGAACCCCTGCAATAGAGAGCACCCTGACCGGCAACATCACCTCCTGGTTTGGGAATAGCACTGCACAAGACCGTAGCAGACTACAAAGAGTGACACGTTCAGCCGAACGCACAATTGGAGGGGGGCTTCCCACCCTCCAGAACATTTACAACAAGCGGTGCAAGGGGAAGGCTAAGAGAATTATTAAGGACTCGAGCCACCCGAACAACTGCCTCTTTGAACTGCTGCGGTCAGGCAAGCGATACCGGAGTCTTAAGGCGAGCACAGAAAGACTCAGAAGAAGCTTCTATCCCCAGGCCATCAGGCTGCTAAACGAACAATAAACACTATGCAACAACCATCAAATGCACACAGCACACACACCCACACGCACACACTCACTCAAACAAACAACACACTGCAGCACCCACTCTCCACACTTTAGTCTCCACACTTTAGATCACACAAACACACTTTACACTTTATATTTATTGATAAAGGATTTGCACTACAACTCGTACACCTACTGTGAATTGTACCTAAATTGCACCTCGTCCCATTTCTGCCTTGCACTATATAGTATTGTATATTAGTACACTGCACAGTATTGTATATTGTATGGTAACTACATCTATTCTGCATCGAACATTGTACATATGTCTAAACTGAACACTGTGACCTCATTTTTTTTTTTTCTAATTTTACTATGTTATTTTATTTCATACTTATCTTGTCTTGCACAGTCTCTGGAGCGTAACAGTAAGAAGCATTTTGTATAAAAGTATTCTGTACTTCTGTATGACAACTATTAAAGAAACTTGAACTTGAAACTTGTTAACACTGTCCAGGCTGTTAGCCCAGCCGTTAGCCTAGCTTCCCCTGCTAGTACTGCTAACTCTCGCCCTGTTAACGCTGCCCAGGCTGTTAGCCCAGCGTCCTCAGCTAGTGCTGTTCCTCTCGCTGTTAACGTTGCTCAGGTTGTTAGCTCAGCCATTAGCCTAGCGCCCCCATCTAGTGCTGCTAACTCTCGTCCTGTTAACACTGTCCAGGCTGTTAGCCCAGCCGTTAGCCTAGCGTCCCCAGCTAGTGCTGCTAACTCTCGCCCTGTTAACACTGCCCAGGCTGTTAGCCCAGCCGTTAGCCTAGCTTTGGCAGCTAGTAATGCTAACTCTCGCCCTGTTAACACTGCCCAGGCTGTTAGCTCAGCCGTTAGCCTAGCTTCGGCAGCTAGTAATGCTAACCCCAGCTCTGTTAACACAGTCCAGGCTACTAGCATAGCCGCTAGCATAGCTATCGTAGCTAACTCAGCTAGCAGAACCTCTGCCCCCACAACCAAGTCAATGGTTTCTTCTGTTAGGAGATTCACTGTAGGCTCAGTCTGTATCTCTAGCTTAGCTCCTTCTGCTACTGCTAGTAAGTCTAGGGAAGCTAGCAAAGCTCCTATAGCTAGCCAGGCTTTCTTAACTAGCCCAGCCTTGACTGCTAGTTTAGCCTCTTCTGCTAGCCAGGCTTTCACAGCTAGTCCAGCCTTGACTGCTAGTTTAGCCTCTTCAGCTAGCCAGGCTTTCTCAACTAGCCTAGCCTTGTCTGCTAGTTTAGCCTCTTCTGCTAGCCAGGCTTTCACAGCTAGTCCAGCCTTGACTGCTAGTTTAGCCTCTTCAGCTAGCCAGGCTTTCTCAACTAGCCCAGCCTTGTCTGCTAGTGTAGCCTCTTCAGCTAGCCAAGCTTTCTCAACTAGCTCAGCACTGTCTGCTAGTTTAGCCTCTTCTGCTAGCCAGGCTCTCTCAACTAGCTCAGCACTGTCTGCTAGTTTAGCCTATTCTGCTAGCCAGGCTTTCTCAACTAGCTCAGCACTGTCTGCTAGTTTAGCCTCTTCTGCTAGCCAGGCTTTCTCAACTAGCTCAGCACTGTCTGCTAGTTTAGCCTCTTCTGCTAGCCAGGCCTTTACAACTAGTTCAGCCCCGTCTGCTAGTTTAGCTTTTTCGGCTAGCCAGGCTTTCACAACTAGTCCTGTCAACTGATTAACAGTATTAACAGACTGTTAACAGATTAACAGTCAACGCGGTTTCATTGCTGGGTTAAGTACTTCTATTCTATTCACATAATACGCTTACTTCATATATCTACTCCATTCACATATATGCCTACCACTTGTATCTATTGCTACTACAATCTCATGAGCTGTCTAACGCCTGTCCCGTCTCCCTGTCTCCCTATGACTTGCTGTCCTGGAGTGTTGACCGGAGTGTTGGACGTCCCGTGACGAAGGCCGGGAGATTGCGACCCCCTCTGCGTGCCCCCCTGTCTCCGGAGGTCTCGTAGTGGTGACCGGAGTGCCGGATGTCCCGCAATGATGTCGGGGAGTTCGCGACCCTCTCTGCGCCACCCCCTATCTCCCTATCTCTGGCTGTCCCTGAGCAACGACCGGAGTGTTGAATGTCCCGTGACTAAGACGGGGAGGACGTGACCCTCTTTGCGCCGCCCCTGTGCCTCAAATAGATCCGCTATCAACTCTATCTTTAATCTTTCAAAATGTTCAGTTGCTATCGCTATTAGCTCTATCTTTAATCTTTCAAAATGTACAGTTGCTATTGCATGCACTCATCTGTGTTTCAAGTCAAGTCAAGTCAAGAGTTTTAATTGTCACGGCATACAGGTATACAATGAAATGCGGCTGGTCTTGCCCGCGACGATGTGCAATACAGTGGTACAACATATAATAGAATCCAATAAAAATACAGTGGTACAACATATAATAGAATCCAATAAAAACAACAGTGCAATAAACAGGTAACATGGTGTGACATCTCGGTATCTGTACATAGTATTTACAGAGCATATAGGACATGCTAGGTAGCTTTAGTAGTGCAATACACTGTTCCTGTTGTTATACTAATTTAAAGTGGCCTTTCCTCTTGGCCATAAGTGTGCGTGTGTGCGGCATGAGTGTTAAAGTGGCTGCTAGTGTGTGAGCGTGCTCAGCGTGCGTGTCGTGTGTGTGCTTGTGTGTGCTTGTGTGTGGATAGTTCAGTTTCTGTGGCTCTCAATGTTCATTGTTCAAGGCTCTGATGGCCTGGGGGAAGAAGCTGAGCCTAAGCCTCTCCATCCTAGTAGCTGGGGTTCGCAGGCGTCTGCCTGACCTCAGCAGCTGGAACAGGCTGTTATTGGGGTGGTGGGGGTCTTTCATTATTCTGCAGGCTCTGGATTTGCACCTCTTGTTGTATAGAACCTGCAGGGTAGGTAGCGCAATACCCGTGGTACGCTCGGCTGAGCGCACCACTCTCTGTAGGGCCTTCTTGTCCTGTGCCGTGCTGTTTCCATACCAGGCAGTGATGTTTCCGGTCAAGATGCTCTCTACAGCTCCTGAGTAGAAGGACTGGAGTATCTTCCCCGATACTCTGAACTTCCTTAACTGTCTCAGGTGGTAGAGGCGCTGCTTCGCTTTCTTTACTACTGTGTCTATGTGTGTTGACCATGTCAGATCCTCTGAGATGTGGACCCCCAGGTACTTGAAGCTGCTCACCCTGTCCACGGTAGCCCCGTTAATCATCAGTGGTGTGTGTGTCTCCTGCTGTCCTCTCCTATAATCCACGATCAGCTCCTTGGTTTTACCAATGTTCAGGAGCAGGCTGTTGTCCTGGCACCAACGTTCCAGTACCTCAACCTCCTCCCGGTAGGCCTTCTCGTCGTTGTCCGAGATCAGCCCCACCACCACGTGTCGTCTGCGAACTTCACTATGGAGTTGGAGCTGAACTTGGCCACACAATCGTGTGTGTAGAGTGAGTACAGCAGGGGGCTTAGAACACAGCCCTGGGGGGACCCGATGCTCAGGGTGATGGTGTTGGAGGTCTGACCCCCCACCCTGACCGCCTGGGGTCTTTCACTCAGAAAGTCCAGTACCCAGGCGCTCAGGGCGGAGCTCAGACCTGGCTCGATCAGCTTGTCCACCAGTCTGGTGGGGACTATGGTGTTGAACGCTGAGCTGTAGTCAATGAACAACAGTCTCACATAGCCCCCCTTCTGACGGTCAAGGTGGGAGAGAGTGCTGTGCAGTACCTGGGAGACTGCGTCGTCAGTGGACCTGTTTGTCCTGTATGCAAATTGCATAGGGTCCATATCACTGGGGAGGGAGGCACAAATGTGGTCCTTGACCAGCCTCTCGAAACATTTCATGACCACAGAGGTGAGTGCCACCGGTCTGTAGTCATTTGGACATGTTGGGGAGGGTTTCTTCGGTACAGGGATGATGGTAGACATCTTGAAGCAGGCAGGGACCACTGACTCTGCCAGGGATTGATTAAATATGGCGGTGAACACTGGGGCAAGCTGGTTTGCACAGGACTTAAGTATGCGTCCTGTTATACCATCTGGGCCAGCAGCCTTCCTGGTGTTCACCTGCATAAATGCTCTTCTCACACTGTGTTCCGACAACGAGAGAGCGCCCCCGCCCCCCCGCGGTTGCCCCCCCCCCCCTCCACAACAGCCGGTGCGCCAGTGACGTCACTAGCCAGAGTCTACACCGAACCGAGCGTAGAAGGAGTTGAGTTTGTCTGCAAGAGAGGCGTCGTCGCTCCCCATTGAGGGGGCGCTGACTTTGTAGTCAGTTATTGTCTTCAGTCCCCTCCACAAGCCTCTTGTGTCGTTTTGTGCCATTTGTGTCTCCAGTTTCACCACACACATGAGTGCATGCTTACCAACTGTCCGTCTGCAACACTACTATCACCAACATCTAAGAAGGGAGATCCCCCCTTGAATGGCCCTTCTAAGGTTTCTCTCCTCCACACTGCCTGTGGAGCTTTTTTCCCTATTGTTAGGTTTTAGTGAGTTTTTCCTTACCTTCGCGTGGGGTGTCTGGGAGTGCTTGCATTCTTTCATTTATTTGCATTCATCTAAAAATGTTTGGACCTTATGGTGTTCTTGTTCTGTTCTTGACTTATTGTTATGTTTTCTTCTTGACTTGTTTAAAGAAGACCTGTATGGCCCATGGGGACATTAACGTGTGTTGTCGGGCCCTATAAATAAATTTGATTTGATTTGATTCAGCCCCGTCTGCTAGTTTAGCTTCTTCGGCTAGCCAGGCTTTCACAACTAGTTCAGCCCTGTCTGCTAACTTAGCACCTAAGGCTAGCACCTCAGCTCTCCCTGCTAGCCCAGGCCCTGTAGCCCCTGTAGCCAATATAGCCATGTTAGCTACTTCCTTAGCATCCCCTGCTAGGTTAGCCACCGCTAGTTCTACAGGCCCTACAGCTAAACCCTTGGCTTCCTCAGTTAGGAGACTCAGTGTGGTTCCGGCCCTTAGTACAGGCTTAGCTCCCCCTGCTACTGCTAGCAAGTCTAGAAAGGCTAGTAAAGCCCTCACAGTTAGCAGGGCTTCTTCAGCTAACCCAGCCTCTACTGCCAGCCTAGCCCCTGTTAGCTTAGCCCCAGGTGCTACGCCCGGCCCGGTCTCCACGCCCGGTCCGGCTCCCACGCCTGACCTGGCCTCCTCGACTGGTCCGGCTCCCACGCCTGACCCGGCCTCCTCGACTGGTCCGGCTCCCACACCTGACCCGGCCTCCTTGACTGGTCCGGCTCCCACGCCTGACCCGGCCTCCTCGACTGGTCCCGGCTCCTCGAGTGATTCCGGCTCCTCGACTGATTCCGGCTCCTCGACTGATTCCGGCTCCTCATCTGGTCCCGGCTCTTCGTCTGGTCCAGCTCTTCGCTGTGGTCGTCGCCGTGGTCTTCGCCATGGTCTTTATCCGCGGAGACCGGGGGGTCTGCACCCGGTCCCGAGGTCTGTACGTGGAGTGGTCCCCGTCCGGGGTCCTGCTCCGGGGTTGTCGTCTTCGCGCCTCCGCTCCGGCCCTTCCGGTCCGGCCCGAGTCCTGCGCCTGGAGGGTCCTTCTTCCAGGGTCCTGCTCCGGGTCTGACGCTCACGCCCCTTTGCTCCAGGCCTCCTGACCGGTCCTCCGCCCCCATTTCCAGTCCCCCTCACCGGCCCTTCGTCCCCGTGTCCAGTCCCCCTCACCGGGCCTCTGTCCACGTTTCCGGCCCCCGTCGTCGGGCCTTTGTCCCCGTCTCCGGCCGCCCTGGCCCTTTGCCCCGCCCGCCCTTCCCCGGGTTTCCCTCTGGTCCTGTTCCTCGGGTCCCCTGCTGCTTTGCCCCTCCTGGGTTCTTTTCGCGGCCCCCCGGTCCCGGCTCTCCGGGTTCTCGCCCCCCATTTTTTCCGGGGTCTCGGCCCCCCGCCTCGCCCGTTCCCGGACGGTCTTGCCGGTCGTCTGGGATCCGACCCTTTGGGGGGGGGGTACTGTCATGGTCCCAGCCAGGGATCATGCTTGAACAATATGAACAGTCGTTTTCTGCCGCCCTCTGGTGGCCAAACGCAGCAGCTCCAGATATTTGACCTTATCATCAGGCCTGTAGTCCTAGGTCTTCTGGATATTATTAATGCTACTGTGTTTTCTCTGTTCATGTTGTGTGGTGCGTTTTTAGCTTGTGTTTTTAATAGGTTTATCTTTTCATATGTTTCCTTTAAAGATTAATTCCCTTTACATATGTTTTTTGTAAGTGTTTAATTTTACATGTGTTCCTTTAAAGTGGAAATGAAGCAGTGCGATAAATACATATTCATAGCATCACATTAGTATTTAGATAAGCCACAGAAGAAATCACGTTATAAAAATAAGCAGTTTCTAAGAAAAAACTATTTGTTGTGTGCATTTCTGAAGCATTTATCATTATGGGCGTGGCCATTTTGTTGCTGACGTCATGGGGGTTGTTTGGTGTACACTGCTGGTTAGCTGCCTATAGTGAATGGGTCAGTAAGTAAATAAAATGTTGCCTACAAAACAACGGGACCGCGGTGGTTCTGTTTGTATTGCTCCTGGCTGTTCAAACTAATTTTACCATGTGAGAGAGAGGAAAGTTGGTTAATTTCCACAAACTACCAGTGAAAAAAACAGTGTTGTTGGCTCAGGCTGGCTGCACTCAGGCGGCGTGATCAGCCTGTTGGACAGGGAATGAAGATCCCCAGAGAACACTTCATTGCCTCGGATTATGTTGTTGGGGGTGGAAGGTTTGTCCAGAAGACCACTAATCAGCTGAAGCCTGATGCGGTTCCCTCGGTCTTCGACAGACAGACCGGCGTTAGCTCTCGGGAGCGATGGCTAGCTAGTTGGCACCAGCCGGGGACCGGCGTTAGCAACCGGGAGCGTCGCGGAGCATTCAGCCTGCTGGCTACCTAGATCCACTTCAACCAGCGTCGCGGAGCATTCAGCCTGCTGGCTACACAGCTTGTCGGTGTGCTAATAGCCTCTGCAAGCTAACAGTAGCTGGCTACACAGCTTGTCGGTGTGCTGGAGCCTCGGCAAGCTAACGGAGGCTGGCTCCAGGCTATTAGCACATCGACAAGCTGCTGGAGCTCCCGACGCTCGGCTGGTTGAAGTGGATCAAGGTAGCCAGCAGGCTGAATGCTCCGCGACGCTCCCGGTTGCTAACGCCGGTCCCCGGCTGGTGCCAACTAGCTAGCCATCGCTCCCGAGAGCTAACGCCGGTCCCCGGCTGGTGCCAACTAGCTAGCCATCGCTCCCGAGAGCTAACGTCGGTCCCCGGCTGGTGCCAACTAGCTAGCCATCGCTCCCGAGAGCTAACGCCGGTCTGTCTGTCGAAGACCGAGGGAACCGCATCAGGCTTCAGCTGATTAGTGGTCTTCTGGACAAACCTTCCACCCCCAACAACATAATCCGAGGCAATGAAGTGTTCTCTGGGGATCTTCATTCCCTGTCCAACAGGCTGATCACGCCGCCTGAGTGCAGCCAGCCTGAGCCAACATGCCAACAACACTGTTTTTTTCACTGGTAGTTTGTGGAAATTAACCAACTTTCCTCTCTCTCACATGGTAAAATTTGTTTGAACAGCCAGGAGCAATACAAACAGAACCACCGCGGTCCCGTTGTTTTGTAGGCAACATTTTATTTACTTACTGACCCATTCACTATAGGCAGCTAACCAGCAGTGTACACCAAACAACCCCCATGACGTCAGCCATGACGTCAGCAACAAAATGGCGGCGCCCATGTTGAAAACAGGGATATTATATTTGATTTTTCAGACAAATAAGATAGATTTCACATTTGATTATAGAACCCTGTCTTACACAAGGTACACAACAAACAAACTAGGATCACATTGCTCACTGCTTCATTTCCACTTAAGGTTCACCCCTTTTCACATGTCTTTTAGTGTTAAACATCTTTACATATGTTTCCTTAAGGGTTTTCTTTTTATATATGTGTTCCTTTAAAGATATTCCTTTACACTTGTTTTTATCAATGATGTGAGTTGTTTTGCTATCCTGTGTTCCTCAGCCTTGGCCATGCAGGCCTGTTACCAGCTGGCACTTGTTAGTAATCACAGGGTAGCATATAGACCTGCTCGTGCCTCTCACTCATTGTCGCACCATTGCCTTGTTTCAGTGTATTGTTTCACATAGTTGGTTTCGGTCACGTACTCACCTCTTGTCACTTATATTCCCTGTGAGTCCGTTCCTCTCTAAGTCCACCTTTTTTGCCAGCTTTGCTGTGTATAGTTTGTTTCCGGGCTTTGCAGTTTGCTTTTGTTTTGCTACCGTTTGTAACGTGTATCCTTGTCGAATCTGCTCAGTAAAAGCCTGTCACTTCAGTACGTCGTCTCAGCTTCTTCTCTCTCTGCTCGTGTTACCTACAAGTGGGGTCTCCTCTCCTAACCCACACGAAACCATCACACATACGAGTCAAGATTATCTGCCTCTTGTTCATCATGAGACAAAAGTAATGATTGCACAGACACATGTAATTCCATAAATTGTTCCAGCAGTGTGTTAAATGTCTTCAAATCCTGCTCGACATTTTCTTTATTTTCTTTAGTACAGACATGATCCATTAATGATTTAATTTCGTTGCTCTTTCTCGTTAGGGCACATAATTTGCCACGGCGAGAGCCGACCAACCTGAAAAGCTCTCTTTCAGCTGCATATTGTTCATCATGTCCGTATTCATCCTCCGTCCTACTCGCACCCTCTGGCTTCTGCTTCTCAGACATGTTTCACACTGTTAGCGATTCATTCACACAATGGAGTGTTTACTCACCGCTGGCAGCGTTGGCAGTGCGGACTTGTGAGGCTTGCGTCCAGTTCATTCATAAAAGCAATACTGTTACTGTTGCGCCAGTAAGTCATCAGAGTTTTTCGACTTTTCCTTTTGTGGCTCACAATTAATTCAGTTGAGTCATAGATTACGTTCAGATGTTATTTATTGTGATCCCATCGATCTCCAAGCATAGGATGCACAATACCAAAACGAAAGCGAGCGAACAAACTACAAAACAAACTGTGAATATTAACTGTGGTTGCTGTGTGTGTGGTCGAAAAACTGTATGATTGCCCCGTCTTTTCCAAATCAAAACTGCCATTGTTCCCGGTAGACATCCACTTTAAACACCTGATAATTATCATTAATCAGCGAACCATTAGGCCTACCATTTTCATACCAATAGGGGGAGCAATCATTCCAAATAACCAAAAAGATTCTGTTTCATTATAAATATATACACAATATAGAATATAGAATAAGTTTAAATCGAAATATCAACACATGATGGTCAAAAAGAAAACATTTAAATAATAAGCAATATGGCTACAACAGGTACTTTAAGTACTTTGCACATGAAAAGTTGTTTGCACGGATGCTGTCAGATATTAGAGAACTTGAGAGACATGGACTGGTCACTTCATCTGGCCAGGTGGTGTGGGCAACAGTCGTATGTATTCTGGGGGACAATTTAGGCTATCACTCGATCGGTGGCTTTACTGAGAATTTCAGTACTGCTAGTCACTGCTGCAGGTATTGCCAACAACTACAGGACTCTGAGGCAACAGAT
The DNA here is from genome assembly GCF_963971535.1 of Notolepis coatsorum. Taxonomy (NCBI): domain Eukaryota; kingdom Metazoa; phylum Chordata; class Actinopteri; order Aulopiformes; family Paralepididae; genus Notolepis; species Notolepis coatsorum. The sequence continues at coordinate 154,093,410 of NC_140168.1, read as the reverse complement.
GTAAAGGGACTCAAGTTTGACTCTGTTTTCAACTCTCTTAATACTTTCTCCGCCAGAAACGTCATACAACGGGTTTCAAGTTCATGCGAATTCTGCCAGATCACGGCGTACAACGTTATTCTGATCATATTTCATATTTTCGCCATGGTATTCATATTTCACTCACGGAGCCTTGTCAGATGCTGTCTGAGCCAGCACAACTCTGCAACGCTTCAATACTGCCACCTGGTGGCTGATCGGCGAGTTGCCAAACCGGATATGCTTGTTGGAGCTCGGTCCGTCCCCTAAATCCGTCCGGCCACTCGTTTATCGTCGCGGGACTCAAGACCCACACCGTGGATATGGATCGTTGCCATAACTCAATAATCGACATGATTTGGGTGTATATTAGTATTATATGATCAGTCATAATGCATGATTGAATGTCATAACGTTGACATTTTTAATATAGCGTCAATCGGTATCAAACGGCATTTGATAATCTAATATATGCATTTATGCCTATATCTCACGTTCTAGGAATTACTGCAGAAAACGATAAAAACATATTTGTACTCTAGACGGTATTTTCGTATGTGTGACGGGGTCCTTCTCCTCTCCCCTCCAAAGTCACACAAATGATGGCGTAGTCGGAAAAATGATCTTGGTGTTGTTTTTATTTCCCAGCCTTCCAAGTGCAGAGGTGACATTACATAAACAAGTGACTTAATCTAAATAAATAACTAAACTATACCCTACCTCTGCAGTCTTATCAGATGCGTTCCACAATAACGGCATCTGATAGACAAAACACTTACTGGGTGGCGCTTCCCTAGTTACCCACTTTGCAACCGTTATCTGGTGAAGCACCACCACAGAGACAAACAGACTAACAAAACACATACGGCACTTCCCTCAGTCACCTTCAGTGTACCTGATGCAGGGCAAGGACCTCGAACCTTGGGCATGCAGCCCTCATGACACCTGCACTCCTCCCCCTCCACAGGTGCCACACATAATTAATTAACACAAGACTAAACAGGTGCTACACATCAAATGGATTGCCGTTTCCTACACATATTATATAAAAACAACCTCCAATACAAATACCCTCATAACCCAATAAATAAATACATATACACAACCCAATAAATAAATACATATACACAACACAATAAATAAATATATGTATGAATGCTTAGATTAATGGATATGTATGCATGTTTGATTATGTATGAATGTATACGATGAGTGAAATGTTGTGTGTATGTGTGCGTGCGTGCTGCCCCGGCGTCAGTCTGTCACAGTATGAATGTGTGAATGAAAAAGTAAAACGTTCCTACATCCTGAACGATAGATAATCGATGTTGAATGGGCCATAGTAATGTCAATTTAGCAATACAATTTAAAAAGTTATAGCCCTGCAAAGAAGGTGACCATCTCCATAGACAGTGCTGGCAGTGATCAAACATCGATGGATATAAGCGTGGCAGTTAATGTGTTAAGTATTTCCATGTATGCCAGCCAGGGCTCCCACCATGCATAGGCCATGACTTGTTTGAAGGCGTAGTAGCCTATGACCTTACCCTTTACTTGAGGTATTTTGTAAAGGTGAAGAAATGGTTCACATACAGATCCAGCATTGGAAATGAAGGTCCCTTCTACCGTCATTCCAACGGCCTCTACCGCCCCGTTAACGCCCTCGTCAAATGATTTTATTAGGGTGGGTGCGGCTTCTATTTTGTGCCGCCAGGAGGCGCAAAGTCAAGTTGGAATTATATCCATCCAGCGCACCGCTGCACACACTACAGACATGGACATATTATTTTGCAATGTAATGTTTTTTATGGATAATCAGCAGTTATGGTCCCTCGAAAATTGAATGCGACCTCAAAGCTTTTCAACACTGGCCGAGTAACATTAGCTAACGTTCATTTAGCAGGATGTAATGTGTAACGTTTAATCAACGTGAAATGGCCCTGAATACATCAAATAATATATTTCCCAGCTGCTAAATATTGTAATTGTATGACCAAAAATATATATCACTATGAATTGAAAATGGGGGACCCTGATGTAAACAAGAGGAAAGTCTTTCTCTGGTCTGCATCCCCTTAACAATTGTGTATATTGAGCTGTACTGTATTGTACCCATTCTGCAATCTGTTAATTACATTTACATATCTGTAGATACTACGTATATCTATATCTGTACATCCCTTACCTACTCGTACTAGTTACGCTGCTGGCCAGTATGACCACTACCATAGTGTCTTTATACCTGTATCACTGTACATAATAATACTACAACTCTGTACACTACATACATCTGATTAGCATTATTACTCAGTAGTACTGATTTATAAATATATTTTAAACAATATAATGAATTAAAGTTTTGTTTTATTTGTCACATATAAGGTACATGTACATTACAGTGAAACACTTGGTTCTGTATGAGTTTCCTGAGATTGTGCTTCATACATTTACATTTTTTTCTTTTTTGCAGGCATGATGACTGACGACACCACCGTGGTGGGCTGCATCTCAAAAGGCGACGAGACCGCGTACCGCGATGAAGTAGAGCAGCTGTCAGCCCTGTGCAAAAATAACAACCTGCGGCTGAATACAGTAAGCTAAAGACCCAGGAGCTCGTGGACTACAGGAGGAAGAAGACCAACATACAGCCCCTGTACATCGATGGGGGATGCGTGGAGGATGACCTGACCTGGAGTACCAACACCAAGGCGATTGTGAAAAAGGCACAGCAGAGACTCTACTTCCTGAGAATACTGAGAAATTACCACCTCAGACAAGACCTACTTGTGTCTTTTTACCGCTGCTCCGTGGAAAGCATCCACACCTACTGCATCAACGTGTGGTTCCTCAGCTGCACAGCCGCAGAGAGGAAGGCGCTCCAGAGGGTCGTCAACTCGGCCCAGAAAATTATCGGCTGCCCTCTCCCCTCACTGGAAGGACTATACAACTCCCGCTGCCTTAAAAAACAGTAAAAATACTGAAAGACCCACACCACCCGGGCAACAAACACCTCGTACGGCTGCCCTCGTGCAGGCGTTTCAGCGTCATGCCCACCCGGACTAACAGACTGAAGTTTAGCTTTTATCCTAGGGCCATATGTGCACTAAACTCAGGTAAAATTTTAAATAACAGTCTCCCTTGCACCCCCCCCCCCCCCCCCCCCCCCCCCCCCACGCACACACAACATTAACACTTTGACTGTTGTGCTACGTCCGTAGTACTTCCGGGCGCTCGCTATAGGTCCCGCGACTCTGGCTCGTCACGCTACACAGTGATTGCCAATAACTCGATAAACAACATGATTTGGACGTATATACCATTATACAAGCTGGAGATGGACCGGGTAAATTTACATCCCATAATGATAAGATTTCAACTCTACGATGATCGTCCAACGGCGCGCAGAGACTGGGGTGAGTTTCAGCGTGTAACGTTACCGTCTTCGATACTAACTGCTATTATCAACATTTGACCCACATTAGATGATTGGTATAACGCTGCCCACGGAATTATAAACGGCCCCTAGCCCATCCGGTCAACATCAGATGACGTGTAGTAACTTCTAGAAGTACGTCTAGTTGTAATTTTTTATATCGCGCTGATTGCCATAAAACTGTATTGCATCATCAATATAATGTATTTGGGGCTATAGATCACGTTCTGGAGAAAGCTGCAGAAAGAGATGAAAACATACTTATACATTAGACCATACTTTACTATGAATATGTGAATGAAAAAGTTTAACGTTGCTACACAATGAACAATACATATAGGACTTTGAATGGGCCCTAATAATGGCAATGTAGCAATAGAATTTAAAAAGTTATAGCCCTGCAAAGAAGGGGACTTTCTCCATAGACAAATAGCGCTGGCAATCTATGGTATATCATGAATTTAACCTTAGGCAACCAAAGTGTTAAGGGATAGTGCAATTATCTTTTACACCCCCCTGTTTATGTTAAGTTATTTATGCCTTACTCCTGTTTTTATATTTACTACTGTGTTTAGGACTGTGTTTTTATATTTTTACTAGCACCTAGGGCTGCATTTAAAATTTCGTTGTAACAACTGTAACAATAACAATAAAGATCTATTCTATTCTATTCTATTCTATTCTATTCTATTCTATTCTGACAGCGGCCTGCTCGTGGCTCTCCAGATGGGATGGTGTCTGATGACTGCATACCTGACTGGAAACCCTGCATATATCGGTATCGGTTGATATCGGTATCGGAAATTAAGAGTTGGACAATATCGGTATATCGGTATCGGTAAAAAAGCCAATATCGAGCATCCCTAACACCAATATATCTTTCACCCAGAGTGAAAATTGTGTAGTCCGCCGAGGTGGGAACGGGGTGAAACGATACAGCCTTCACTTTACGGCCTATAGGGACATTTATTTCAATGATGCAGTCATCAGACACCATCCCATCTGGAGAGCCACGAGCAGGCCGCTGTCAGAATAGAATAGAATAGAATAGAATAGATCGTTATTGTCATTGTTACAGTTGTTACAAAAAATTTTTAAATGCAGCCCTAGGTGCTAGTAAAAATATAAAAACACAGTCCTAAACACAGTAGTAAATATAAAAACAGGAGTAAGGCATAAATAACTTAACATAAACAGGGGGGTGTAAAAGATAATTGCACTATCCCTTAATGTTGTGTGTGCGTGGGGGGGGGGGTTCAAGGGAGACTGTTGTTTAAAATTTTAGCTGAGTTTAGTGCACATATGGCCCTAGGATAAAAGCTAAACTTCAGTCTGTTAGTCCGGGTGGGCATGACGCTGAAACGCCTGCCCGAGCGCAGCCGTACGAGGTGTTTGTTGCCCGGGTGGTATGGGTCTTTCAGTATTTTTACTGTTTTTTAAGGCAGCAGGAGTTGTATAGTCCTTCCAGTGAGGGAAGAGGGCAGCCGATAATTTTCTGGGCCGAGTTGACGACCCTCTGGAGCGCCTTCTTCTCTGCGGCTGTGCAGCTGAGGAACCACACGTTGATGCAGTGGGTGTGGATGCTTTCCACGGACCACCGGTAAAAAGACACAAGTAGGTCTTGTCTGAGGTGGTAATTTCTCAGTATTCTCAGGAAGTAGAGTCTCTGCTGTGCCTTTTTCACAATCGCCTTGGTGTTGGTACTCCAGGTCAGGTCATCCTACACGCATCCCCCGTAGATGTACAGGGGCTGTATGTCGGTCTTCTTCCTCCTGTAGTCCACGATCATCTCCTTGGTCTTTAGCTTACTGTATTCAGCCGCAGGTTGTTATTTTTGCACAGGGCTGACAGCTGCTCTACTTCATCGCGGTACGCGGTCTCGTCGCCTTTTGAGATGCAGCCCACCACGGTGGTGTCGTCAGTCATCATGCCTGCAAAAAAAAAAAAAAAAAATGTATGAAGCACAATCTCAGGAAGCTCATACAGAACCAAGTGTTTCACTGTAATGTACATGTACCTTATATGTGACAAATAAAACAAAACTTTAATTCATTATATTGTTTAAAATATATTTATAAATCAGTACTACTGAGTAATAATACTAATCAGATGTATGTAGTGTACAGAGTTGTAGTATTATTATGTACAGTGATACAGGTATAAAGACACTATGGTAGTGGTCATACTGGCCAGCAGCGTAACTAGTACGAGTAGGTAAGGTATGTACAGATATAGATATACGTAGTATCTACAGATATGTAAATGTCATTAACAGATTGCAGAATGGGTACAATACAGCAGTGGAGGTTTCTCTATGACAACACGTGAAACACAAATTCACTCATAATTCATAATTATTATTAATTTACATATACCTATATATATATATATATATATATATATATATATATATATATATATATATATATATATATATATACATGGCCGCCTAGTTATAGTTGAAAGTGGGGGTGCAAGTATTTTTTTTATTCTTTTTTTTTTTAATTTTTTTTTTTTTTTTTTTTTTGCAAGGGGTGGTTTGGAGGGGGTCCGGCACGACCCCCTCCACGGCAGATTTTTTTACATTTAATGAACACCTGTATGTGCAATTTCCTGCAATATAGAGCCTTCAATCTTGACCAAAATAAAGCTGCTCTTTTCACTATAAAACTCAGTTTATATTGCAGTATGATAGCTATAATAACTTCACTGCGAGGGCTCTTTTAGCTAACGCTAGCTAGGCACGTATGATAGCCAATTACTATTATAATAATAATAATAATAATAATAATAACTTTCCCATCCTCCCAAAGCCCCTCCAGCCCCGTTCACATCCGCCGCACCAACAACAAGTAACAACAACAACTAATTGACGCTATCAATAGCCCCAGTGAGCGCGGCGGCTGAATGAATGAAAACTTTATTTAACAGATTGCAGAATGGGTAAAATACAGTACGGCTCAATACACACAATTGTTAAGGGGATGCAGACCAGAGAAAGACGTTTGTCTTGTTTACATCAGGGTCTGTGCTGCACCGAGTGAATCCACAGTCACTTGCTCCTCAATGGGAAACCAACCTAGATTTACCATGAAGGACTGGTTCTGGCCGAACCGTTCGTTATACAAGTATCACAGAGACATTACAAAGGTGCTCAGAGTTGCACGAGGGGTTCGCACAGAGATACGGGATGGTTTGAAAGCTCGGCGTTGCTAATAAATATTTTTTATATTTTTTTTATAAACTGCTCAAAGCGGCATTATTTCCGTCGTTGGGTGATCACAGCGCCTGCGCAGTGCGCACCATCCCGTATCTCTGGATTCACTCGGTTCAGCGCCGAGGCTCACCATACGAGAAATATTCAGTTTCAATCTGTTTGCGCATTTAGTATACAGTCACAGTGTTCGACTTACGTGATGATTTGCTCCATTTTAATGTAAACGCCGAAGAATAATCCTCACAAGTCACAATGTTATCCAATATCCAGCCTGAATTTCGAAAAAGGTTCGAAAAAGCCGCCTCCCCCAACATGTCGTATACGTCATGCCGACAAACGCCCGTGGGCACTGGATCAAACCATTAAAGTGGGGGGTCGCACAATCTTTGGAAACTTAAAAACTTGCTATTAAGTGTCATTGCGTATTATTAATTTGATTGAAATTACGTAGTTATGGTTCGATAAGATTTATAAATTGGGGGGGGATATTTATATCATATGATATGATCAAAAAGTGAGGGAGCAAAAAGACAAGCTTGCTCCCCCAAGTTCAATAGTCCTAGAGCACCCGCATCTTCTGCTCCATTAAGTGGGCGCCTATGTATATATATAAAAAACTATATATATATATTTTTTTTTAATTATTATTATTATTATTTTTTTATTATAAATGTTTTCCTCTGTAAAAAAAAATGCCAGTGAATTTTTTTTCTTTCAAAAATGGCCAAAATTGACAGCTCTGAGCAGGCCTGCACTGCAGTAATTATTCGTGAAGAAAACTTCACAGGCGTGACCCATTGTTAAATAAATAATAAATAACAGCGAATCAAAATAGGCTATTAACTTCATCTAAGCACGGTCTGTGCAGTTAAACTCTTGCCATTGAATGGAGGGTTGATTGATTGACAGCCCTTGACATCCAATACACGGAGGTTGAATATGATTGGCAGCCTTGCAAATCCAATCAGAGATTGCTGCATTGCAAAGTCAAAACGGGTCCAGCTGCATGTCCGGAGGATAGGTTTAGCTCGGGCCAATCTCAAGTTTCTCAAGTTTCTTTATTAGTTGTCATACAGAAGTACAGAATACTTTTATACAAAATGTAACATAAAGAAGCATTTTGTATAAAAGTATTCTGTACTTCTGCATGACAACTAATAAATAAACTTGAGAAACTTGAGATTGGCCCGAGCTAAACCTATCCTCCGGACATGCAGCTGGACCCGTTTTGACTATGTGAAAGTTGAGACTATAAGAAAGTTGTTGTTTAGTAGTTAGTAAGATGTACAGCTATAACAAGTCAAATCAGGCTAAATTAAACTTTGCGCCAACATTAGGACCGAAGTATAAACCAGCAACTGAGCAACATGAAGAAGTGGACTTATGCATCTGGATCAGAAAAAAACGTTGTGGATGAAAAAGTAAGTAGGCTACAGTGCTTGTATGCTAACAGTAGCTAGCCAGCTTAGCCTACATCACAATGATAATCACCAAGCTAACTTACTGTACACTCTGTAGGGCTGGGCAATTAATCGAAACAGAATCGCGATATCGATTCATAGACCTATGCAATCTCATTTCTAAGTTATGACTATTTTCTTTTATTAAAAAAAAAGTTATTTTTTTAAACTTTTTAAATTATTTTATCTGGGTTGAACATGATTTGTGGAACTCCCTCTGGTGTTGTGGTCGTGGTATTCACTGACCTTTGGGAAGTATTTCGACATGCACATGGGTATCTTAGTGGTGTAGTGTATCTTGTAGACCAGGCCCATTGCAAGTTGCTGTACTCTGTCGTCTACTCTAAGCCATCCTAGGTTGTCAAAGTGGACAGGGGTGAGGTGGGTTTTAGGAGTAAGGTCAAGCAGTAGTCTGACCAGTTTGTTTTGTGATGTTTGTAATCTTGTTTTTAGTGCCTTTGAGGTGCTTTGGTACCATGAGGTGCAAGCATAGTCGTAGTACCCTTGAATGAGTGCTCCTGTTAGAGTCTTCAAGGTATTCTTGTTTACCAGAGAGGAGATCCGGTACAGGAATCTAGTTCGTTGGTTGACTTAGTTTTATTACATTGGATCCCATTTTGTCACAGGAAAGATTTGCCTCTATAGGATGGAACCCAGGTAGGTAATTTCATCTTTCCTTTTAAGATAAGATAAGATATTCCTTTATTGATCCCCTTGGGGAAATTCAGGCATCATAGCAGCATGGGGGAAGGGGGGGGGGGGGTACAGGTAGTGAAAACAACACAAGCAGTGTAAACAAATAGGTCAATATAATTTACTATCTAACTAACTGAAATATACATTATTCATTATTCACAGTATCACAGTATCCACATAAGGTGCAGTATGCATAAGGTAGTGTTATTGTCCTACTTGGGTTCCTATTAGTTCTAGGTCGATGTCTGGCAGCAGTCGCTGCCCACTGTTGTGGAGCCTGATGGCCACTGGTATGAAGGACTGTCCGAGACGGTTAGTTGAGTGTCGGGGGGGTATGAGTCTGTGGCTTCCTTGTCACCTTCACCTAATATGTTTTGATCTGGTCAGGTGCGCTGTCACCTAAAATGTTTTGATCTGATCAGGTGCGCTGTCAACTAATATGTTTTGATCTGGTCAGGTGCGCTGTCACCTAATATGATTTCATCTGGTCAGGTGCGCTGTCACCTAATATGATTTCATCTGGTCAGGTGCGCTGTCACCTAATATGTTTTCATCTGGTCAGGTCCGCTGTCACCTAATGTTAATATGTTTTCATCTGTGTCCACTGACCACTGACACACAGTGGGGGATGTTTTAAAAATATTATTTAATATATAATATAATATAATAATTTGTGCTTCACCTAAAAATTTGGTCAGCAGCCTCCACTGCAATACAGTACAGCTCAATACACACAATTGTTAAGGGGATGCAGACCAGAGAAAGCCTTTCCTCTTGTTTACATCAGGGTCCCCCATTTTCAATTCATAGTGATATATATTTTGGTCATACACTTACAATATTTAGCAGCTGGGAAATACATTATTTGATGTATTCAGGGCCATTTCACGTTGATTAAACGTTACACATTACATCCTGCTAAATGAACGTTAGCTAATGTTACGCGGCCAGTGTTGAAAAGCTTTGAGGTCGCATTCAATTTTCGAGGGACCATAACGTTAACTTGACAGCAATGTGGATACAGCTTTATTTGAGCAGTTGCTACTGTAATGTTACCTTAGTTCAGTGCTTCTCAAACTTTTTCTGTCAGGCCCCCCTTTGGCGGACCAAAATATTCACACAGATATGTGGTGCTGAATGGTATCAACACCTTAACTGCTGCATCATGAGATACTTGGTACTCAGCACCACACTCTGAAACTAGCTCTCCAGGTGGTATCAGATGAGATTTCAATGAGTTCTTCCAAGAGTTTGGATGGAGATGTGTCAGGAAGCTTTGTCTCAATGTTGTCTGTAAAGTTTTTTTTTATCCAGAGTAACTTGGTGATCCTTTTCTGTGTTTTATTAAATAATGATTTTCAGATTTTGAGAAAGGGTCAAACTTATCCAAATATGATATTTTCATGGAGAACAGTGCAGCTGCAACAGATAGCACTTTAGTGATAATTTTCTGTAATCCAAAAAAAAAGAAAAAATTATTTAATTTTTTTAAATCTCAAGGCCCCCCCTGTCATGCTTCTGCGCCCGCCCTTGGGGGCGCGCCCCACACTGAGAAACACTGCCTTAGTTGATTGTCGTTCTGACATAACTGCAGTAAACAAACTAACGTTAAACCTAAGTTAACTTACCAGTAAATTCAGTACAGCGACAGCTGAAATCCAGGACAGCCTGATCACAATAATCGACGGTCCAGTTACATTTCCCCCAACCAGAGCCTAACTAGAGCCACAGTCTGCGAATCAGAGGCAGAGTAGGGGCGGGTCTTCGGGGCTAGCAAGTCGGGTTGTCTCAACGTAAAGAATAATACTGTACATCTCTGCTGATTATCCATAAAAAACGCACGTTAATCGAAAATACCACACCATTACTGTACCAATGACAGTCAAATAATCCATAGAAAAGCATTACATTGCAAAATAATATGTCCATGTCTGTAGTGTGTGCACACACACACACACACACATAGAACGATAGTTCCCTCTCTCCACCCTGTAACTCGACTCCCCTACTGGTTGAACCAGGCAGTGCTGCGTCACCTCCCGTCAACTCGCCTCACATAGGCGTCACCAAGCTTGGTGCCGGCGGTAGAGGTTATATTTTCCAGTGCTCCATCTGTACACACAGCTGAACCGACGAATCGCACAGTTCAAATATGTGGGTTCTGATGCTGGTTCTGCTCCTTGTGAAGTGAGTAGAAGTGGTATGAAGATTGACGGGCAGGCAGCTGAGAATTGGTGTCAGAGAGAGTATTAGGATGCAGCTTCTGTCAGACCTTATAAGGGCATATAGCCACGCCCCTTTTATTGTTTTGTGATTGTAGCCACGCCCCCTTTTTGAGATGGTTCATGACCCCTAAGTCCCGCCCCCTTCTCGATTGGTCGAGGATTCAAGGAGGCGGGACATCCGGTTTCGAGGGGAGGGACATCCGGTTTTAGGAGGGGAGGGACATCTGGTTACGGAAGGGGAGGGGTTTTCAGATTTTTTTTTCAAAATAAAAGTTTTTCAGAAATAAAATATATATTTTTTTTCAGATTGTATGTATTCCAAGGTTTTCAGAATAAACATTTCACAATATGTATTCCAAAAGTCTTAAGAAAAATACAATATCTTCACAATATGTATTTGTGTGGATATAAACATTTCAAATGTCTGTTTCTTAAGATTGTGTGTATTCCAAGGTTTACAGATTAAACATTTAAAGTATGTGTGATTTCTTAATGCAAAATGACAAATGCAAAAGACAATGTGTGTTTTCTTGCAAGTGGTATGGTTTGAGCAGAAAGAATTCTCCCCATGCTCTGTGTGTCTCCACTCCGTAGGGTGCAATGACGCTCTGGAGGTTCACTGCAGTTCTGAAACTGTCACGATTCTGAAAGTGACACCCCCTTAGCTGTCATAGGAGTAGGGAGAATGAAGATAGCAAATGGGATGGCTCGAAAGTGCCGTATGCAGCTTCTGCCAAGTCCAAAAGATTTATGACCCTCCGACTTCCCCCTCTCTGCCAGTTTGGTGTGTGTGGGTGTGTGTGTGTGTCTGTCTAACCACTCAAGGAAACTGTTAGTTCTCCTTTTTTCTGCAGAACACACTTATTCAGCAAGGGTGTCTAACCACTCAAGGAAACTGTTAGTTCTCCTTTTTTCTGCAGAACACACTTATTCAGCAAGGGTGTCTAACCACTCACGGAAACTGTTAGTTCTCCTTTTTTCTGCAGAACACACGTTTCTGAAAAGTGAGACTTATTCTGCAAGGTTGTCTAACGATGAAACTCCCTTCGTGGTTGTGAAGGAGGGGGTTTCACGATGAAGGGTGGTTCTCCTTTTTTCTGCAGAACACACGATTCTGAAAGGTGACACTTATTCTGCAAGGTTGATCCGACCCTCGGAAAAAAAGCAAACCCCCTCAAAAAGGTGTCACGGTGTGTCTGTTTGGCACAATGGTGCTTAGAGCTGTGTTGAAAATATAGAGATGTCTCTTGTCATTCAGAAACCTATAATGTTTTTTTTTCAGAAGCGGCATATTACTATCGCTGATGGGGGCAGGTAGTTAGTAATAAAACAGGGGTGTGTATGAGGATGTCTTCACAACTTAATATTACAGTGAAAGAATAAAAGAGGAAGTATGTCCGCACAGACAGAGGCATTAGAAACCCCTACTACTGTAGATTTCTCAGAGGATGATCAAAACAGTATTATTTCGATGGAGAGTTTCAATAGGTTATTAATACGGGCTAGCATTGGTAGTATGTGTATAGGAGGCGTTATGGGAGTATGTTTTTGTCTTTGGAAGGTGTGCGATATTATCCATGACATAAATGGGGGCGTTGTGTAAAAAAAAAAAAAAAGCTATATATATGTTTCTGATTGTGACTGATAGATCCAAGAGCATAATGGCTGACAATATTTGTACCCGGTTATACACACATCTGACAGAATAGCGCGTATTAGGGCATTATTGAGGGCACCGTGCAGATATGGACGAGGTATTTATAATGAAGTGTGGCCTACGAGCGACGGAATATTGAGTCTGGAATATGACGGAAGATTAGACAGAGTTGTGATATACAAACTGGGCCTAACGGACTTCGAAGGCATTGGAGAGAGGCCGGAGCTCTATTTAAGCTAAAGATATTTCTGGCAGATAAAAAAGAATTCTTTTGACGCGCTAGACGGTTTGGCCATCAGAAAGCTCAAGGAAGGACAGCTAATCAAACTGTTAACAGGCTCCAGTGACTTAGAAAGTTATTTTGTATATTACACAGCACGTATCTCTATACATAACAAGCCAGGCGTTAGTGGAGTGGGGGATATGACCATTTTCAAACGGTATGCATTTGGAGCAGAGAGTGTTCTATTTACTGTGCCGGTGAACACGTGGTTAGAATGTCTTCACACATGTGGAGCCGCCACGAGCGACATCTCTCCATCTTTCCATACAACGAATCAGAGGAAGACGATACCAAAGGTCCTGGCGAGGGTGTGATGGAAGGGGCGTGTCAACCGTAAAAGACCATTTAAAAAAAGAAAAAAAAGTTACAATGGACTTTAAAGACTTTAATCATGGCCTCCTTCAACACTGGATATGTGCTCTACACTGGATACGAACTGGAGTCTGCTGTACCCGACTCACCGCTACTCTGCATTACTCCAACGATGAATACCTGCCAAACACCTGATCTGTCATCACAAGATACCATAGCCGATGGAGAGGCTGGGGACACACAGCCTAATGGAGAATGGCGATCACACACACCCGAATCTGGTTTCCCGCAAGACCTGCCTGTCACAGAGAGGAGACGACTTACAGTACTGCCCGTTGTGGTTGACGAGAGAGCGGGATTCCTAGATCATCTAATGATTGCCAGCATTAAACTACTTCTGGCCGAAGTGTTGAAGTGCTGTGTCGATCTACATCTCATCGAGCATTGCTATGGTTGTACCATTCAGCACCAGAGTCAGCGTCATCATGAATGCTTGTTTGAACCTGCATTGTATTACATGATCAACGAACCAGCATTAATGACTATGTTATGGAGTCGTGAACTGATTCCTACCATTAGCGCCCTCCTGGGCCGGCTCTATTTAGCCATTCCATCACCGCTAAGAATGCAAGGAATCTGCGAGGGGCTCCTCTATGAATTTCAGTCATTTAAGAATAGCGAATGTCTGAAGGATTTGATTAAGGAAATACACCTTGATTACCCAGAGATTGATACAGAGGCCGTCTACGATTCAATACTTCTCTTCATGTCCAATGTGCCAAAACTGGCAAAAGTCTATAGAGTGTGATTTGTTTATTTCTGAAAAAAATAGAATGGTGTGTTTAAAAAAAAAATGTAAATGTCTCCTGCTTACTTATTCACTCATGTATTATAATCCAAGGGGTGTGGTGGTTTGAAAATATGGATGGCCTACTAGCTAAAATATATTATGACCCCGCAAATCCAGGTTCGTTTGGGGGTGTCGAACGCTTGCGTAAGGCAGTGGAACTCTCTACAGGAGATAAAGTAGGGATAAATGTTATTAAAACCTGGTTATCAAAGCAGGATAGCTACACTCTACATAAGCCTGCTAGAATACATTTTAAGAGAAATAGAGTATTCGTTCCAAGACCTCTTTATCAATTTCAAATTGATTTATGCGATATGCAAAGCTTGGCACAGTATAACGACGGCTTTAAATATCTGATGACTGTAATTGATGTATTCTCAAAGATGGTTTATGTAAGGCCTTTAAAAAATAAGACAGGTTTAGCTGTTACAAAAGCCTTTGATAGAGTACTAGAGAGTCAAACGGCAGTAAAAATACAAACGGACGAAGGTAAAGAATTCTTTAATAAACATTTCAAAGAATTGATGCATCGACACAGCATACACCACTTCGCAACGGGAAGTGAATTGAAAGCGAGCGTTATCGAACGACTGAACCGTACATTGAAGGACAGGATGTGGAGATTTTTCACAGCTAAAAATACTTTTCGTTATATTGATATGTTGCAGGATATGGTACAGAGTTATAATAACACGTTTCACTCCAGTATTAAAATGAAGCCTACAGAGGTCTCTAAAGATAACATAGTACAGGTATTTCAGAACCTGTACGGAACAGTACCTCTAACGCATAAAAAAAACTAGATTTAAATTTGATATAGGCACTACTGTGCGTATATCTCAATATAAGTCTGCCTTCGACAAGCGCTATGAGCAGACGTATACGTACGAGACGTTTGTTATAGAGAAGCGTTTAGCCCGTCTCCCTGTTGTGTATGTCCTTAAAGACCAAGATGGTGAAAGGGTAAAAGGAGTTTTCTACGAATTGGAGCTGCAAAAGATTGTGGAAGGGACGAATAAAACATACAAGATAGAAAAATGTATTGAGAATAAAAGGATAAACGGCAAGATGTATACGCTGGTAAAATGGATAGGATGGCCTGCGAAATTTAATTCTTACATCTTAAAGAGTACTCTCAGAGCTGTATGAATAAGGTTCTTATATAATCCTATACTTTTTTAAGGACTGTAATCATAATTCCGCATATTAACACGATGGAGGGGTTCTACGTTACGCTCCCTTCCAACGCGTGCATGTTTGTGTTCCCCAATAATAAGGCTTCTAGTTTCAATATTAATCTGGCTAAGCCCCTCCAATTAAAAGGTGATTGGTTAGTTGGTCTGGCAGAAATAACATACCCTCATATATGGTATAATTTGCCCCCCAAGTCAGCATATTATGAATGCAGACATCTAAAACATCATCCCGACATGTTGGTTGAAACAATAAGGATAGGCTCAGGGGGTTACTATAAAAATACTAAACAATTAATAAAACTAATCACAGATCGTTTACGCACGACAGGTGATAAAAAGGCGGGGCTCCTTTATAACGAGATCACTAATAGATGTGTGTTTACGGGGAGTGGTGTGTACGAGGTGAGATTCTCTCCAAGGCTATCTTATGTTATAGGATTGAAATCCGATAAATGGTATGATCTAGCTAATATAGAGGCCCCATATCCTGCGGATCTGGGTTCTGGTGTATATAATCTATTCATATATTCTAATCTGTCAGACCACCAGCTCGTAGGGGGTTCATACGTTCCTCTATTATCTACGGTACAAATCAAGGGGACATATGGAGATTTGATAAACATAAGTTATGATCGTGTGCATTATTCTAGGGTATCAAAAACCGATATAAATACTATTCAAATAGAAATCAAGACAGACACGGATCAGTTAGTTTATGTTACGTACGGGAAAGTGATAGTAAAATTACATGTTAAGCCCTTGGACATAAGCGTGTAATAAAAAAAAATATATTATGGACCCACATGCGCATCCTAACCGTTTCGTTAATTATTATGTAAATCAGGTGGGACACGGCTTAGCAGGATTTGCAGGGGCACCGGTGCAATACGGTCGTGGGATAGGGTCTATCTTCTCCAGATTATTCAAATTTGTTATGCCTTTTCTTAAAACAGGTATTAACATAGCTAAACCACACATCAAGACCGCGGCTAAAAATATAGGCAAAGAGGTTTTAGACGACGTCATTCAGAAGGTCACCACTAGGATGGGGGAACAGAGAGGTTCCGGTTTCGGCATGAGGCCTTCGAGAGGCATGAGGTCATCGAAAAGAAGGATACCTCCTGGCTGTAGAGTGACAGCTATAAAGAATAAGAGATCTTATAAGAAGAAGCCGGTTAAAAGAAGAGGTCTTAGTCAGAGAAGACGACCGATGAAAAAACGCGTAAAGGATATATTCTAAGTGAAACATGATTCATCACCGGTCTCAAGAGTGCTCTAGATCCGAGTTGGATATTTTTGCAGCCCCTTATACTCAGCTATCGAGCGAAGTGATCGAGCCGACAGGAGAAATAAAGGCTTAAAAACCAGGGGGCAGGAATGCGCTCTATCGCGAGAGTTTCATCTACTGGGTGGAAACCATTCAGATATATTTTCTAGCGATCGCCTATTATTAAATAAAGTTGATTTAAAAATAAAAATAACTAGAGCTAAAGACGATTTCTGTATAATGTCTACAGTCGATGGCGGGTTCAGACTACATATTATTAATGCGACCTTATTCGTAAAAAAGGTTGTCGTATCCCCTGCTGTACAGTTAGGCCACGCAACGGCGTTACAAAGGGGAAATGCACTATATCCATTAGCACGTATTAATGTAAAAACATTCTCTATCCATATTAACTCGAGGGTTTCGACCCACGAAAACATCTTTCTGGGTTTGCTACCGAAATACGTTATACTCGGTTTAGTTGAACACGAGGCTTATAATGGTACCCCCATTAGAAATCCATTTAAACAGTATGCACAAGGAAACGCGGTGAGGGAATACTACAGTTTATTTTCAGCCACAGGCCGTCATCTGAAGGATTCTGCTCTGATTTTTGATCGAAAGGACTTTCTAGAAGGATATGGCTTATATTATTTTAATCTAGACCCTGATGAGGACGGGTTGGCCTCATCCCCCGCTGCTACAGGGAATCTACGGCTGGAGATGAGATTTCAAGAGCCTCTACACACCACTGCAACTCTGATCGTATATGCTTGTTTTGACTCAATTCTCGAAATCAATGACCGACGACAAGTGTTGGTAGACTATTATTAGAAAATGAATAATGTAGAATTACAAACGTTATGTTCATCCTTGTTGGGGTCTCGTTTTCAAGGTGTATGGGCTTGTAATGAACTAAAAAGCAATTTACAGAATACCCGGACTAGACCTTTCTATTTTATAGTTAATACAGATCCCAGCAATAAGCCAGGTGTGCATTGGCTCGCTGTGAGTCTTGATAATGAACGAGAGGGTGTCTTTTTTTTAATCCTTCGGGCTCAGCCCTAACTCTAAAGCATATCCGTCAGACATTAGTGAATTTCTACAAGAAAATGTTACAGAGGCCTATTACTATTCTACTCGTAGAGTGCAGAATGAACTCTCAGCCTATTGTGGACATCATTGTGTATATTTTCTATGTCAAAGAGCAAGAGGATACAGTCTGAACGATA
This sequence comes from Notolepis coatsorum, assembly GCF_963971535.1. NCBI lineage: Eukaryota > Metazoa > Chordata > Actinopteri > Aulopiformes > Paralepididae > Notolepis > Notolepis coatsorum. The sequence continues at coordinate 154,075,564 of NC_140168.1, read as the reverse complement.
TCATATTTAAACATTATACAGGAGATACTTTGAGAAACGACCTCCTAGTTAGTAGATTTGTCATGAAATATAAGAAATGTATATTAAAATGCAGAGGTATCCATAGACAAACGTGCTGTAGTTTAAGAATGTTAAATGAACGTATGTAGCAAATATAATAAAACACACATTCTGAAAGTATTTCATTATTGTTGTAGTTTAAGAATGTTAAATGGATGTATGTAACAAATATAATAAAACACACATGTTGAAAGTATTTCTTTGTTGTTGTTTTTTATTTAAAAAAAATACAAAACATTAATGCATTTCACAAACTGAGCCAATCTGTATCCGGTTCATTATTTCGTCTCCGTTTTCTTCGGGTGGAAATATTTTCAGAAGGCATATTCACGTCTCCTTCTGAAAATCCTGTGCGGGTCTTTAGAGCATTCAAAGAGGAACGTGCATCTTTATTTGCAATATATGATAGGGGTATATTAACCTCCGATAAGGTTTGTAGAAAAACATCATAACCAGGATCTGGTGCAGAATGCTTAGAGGTAGTAGTCAACGCTTTTAAGTAATCAAGCATATGTGACCCTTTTATGGGGATACCGTCGCGAATAAACTCGCCTTTAAGATTCCATGATTCTGTGGGTATAATTTTTAATTGTTGCATAATCATGCATGCTTTTACTTGACTTCTAACGGGGAGTGCAGAGACTAATTGGTCAATATCTTGTGGGGTTCTGACCTCTGCCACTTCTATCGGTATATCCAGGTAAAACTTTGGGGGTAACATGTTCTTTTTGTCTGAGTAAACCTAGATAACGATGTAGAAGAATATTCATTTTCTTAGCCTTATGCATAGACAGCTGGATTATGTAATCGCGATGCATTGGTGTTAATTGGAGGCAACACCTGTTCCTCTTTGTCTGTAATATCGTTCATAATTTTATACATTCCTGTATGTAATTTATCTGAGCTTTCTCGGTGATATTAATAGGAGTTGTCATCCTGTTTGAGGAGACAGGATTCCATTGACTCTAATCTAATTGATAATTTTTTGCATGCTGGTCATTATTATTATTTTTCTTTTGTGAATAAAGACGTTAAAAATGGAATGGCTACGCTGAGTAACGGTAGAAAAAAAACGTCCCCAGTCTGCATACGCTTTTTTCTCTTCTTTGACAGATTAACTTTGTTATCAGCCAAGAGCTTTAGGATCTTCTTTTTTCTTCTCAGTTTATGTATGTGGATGCTTTTAAGGGGAATAACACCTTTCAAGACATTTAATGCTATCTCACACACACATCTCAACAGATCTGGTGAAGCCCTAGTTAACATCTGCTTTCGAATGATGGGAGGACTGTTATATAAAGCCTTCAATACATCCATATGACCCCGTATACGACAAGACATGATCCTTATTTTTTTATGTACACCACTGGAGGTCCTTCCTGAGGTGTTAGACCGGTTCTAAGTCTCAACTGGTCAGGGCAGTGCGGTCGCAAATCTATTAATAGATAAGAATACGGATGCCGTGTGGCCTCTTTGAAGCTGTCCAGTAGAATAGAGCACTCACCGGGGTACATTTTACCCGCTAATACCGAAAGTTGTAATCTATCTCTAGGGTTTTTAAATAAAATCAAGTAGCTTGCGTTAAGACTAATTGTACGGTTATGTTTACCCTGTTGAAATAGATTTTGTGTAAGCATTATGACGCTCATATTCCTATGATGTCTGTATTGGGTAAACATTTTGGCCACTTCAAGATGTTCACCCGCTGAAAAAACCATATCATCTAGGATAATTAGGTGATGATTCATACTGCTAGGGAATAGTGTCTCATCGTTAAATGATTCTGGCAACCCTTTGACAAAAGTGATTTTTATTGTCTTCAACAGTTCATACATTGTTTGATAGCAATCATAAATCCATACAATATTATCTGGTACATTTGACAAAGATTCATTACAATTTTCGAATATTTTCTGTACAAGATAGGTCTTCCCACAACCACTTGGACCCGCTATAATTGTGGACATTGGGAGCTCTAAACGGGGATCAAAATCATATTCTGCTGTAAACTCCATTTTTCTCTCTCACTCAATACCCAAAAGGTTTCGTCGTACCGTCAGAGTATAATCGTCTTTTATCGTAAACCACTCTGACCTTCTTCAAGACGTTGGCGTTAGATAGAGATAAATCTTTTTTACATCTGTTTATATTGAACTGGGGTGCAAAGAGGATCTGGTCGGGTGATGAAGGGTCACGTTTTAGATAATGTTCGACTAAATTACACATAGACCCAAATGAAACCGTTCTGCAGCTATCATAAGTCTGGGTTATCCCCTTAGCTTTCAAGACAACATTATCTTGGTTTGTACGATAGGCGTATGATTTGGGTCCACAAGTTACCCAATCGATGATAGATTCGCCCTGTCGTAGCTCGCTAGTCAGCTCGCCTAGATAGGATCCTAAAGGCAAACTCTCACCATCCTTATCTGTCTTATAAATCACACTATCAGTGTCATGATATAAAACATTTTCGCCAAGTTTATGCAGATAGCTATACAGATGCATACGACCGTAGCCTGTCACAAAGGATGCTATGAAAATATTGGTATTTCTTTGACTGAGAAGATGACGCTCCGTATAACACCACTGTACTAATGCTACATCATCATTAAGGAATGAAAAGTACTTGACATCATATTCTTCAGAGAATAAAAGTTTGAAGAACTCTGCAGGGTCTCTTAACAACACAGTGTTTGTTAAATTAGAGCGTTGAGCAAATTTACCACAAAAAGAATTCAACATCAATTTGAACAGACACCTTTTTGCGGGGTTCGATATGATTGAGGCCTTATCTAACAGTATCCCTTCGCGGCTATGGTATTCAGCTATATATCTATCTTTATCAACCTCAGTGATCACGTCAGAGGGGTAACCGCTCGCTTCGGTCTTCCCCTTCAAGAAAGCTTTAACGTACGAGCCAAAGATATCGTTACTACATTCAGGGAAATCCCGTACTTGGTGGATTTCTGCTACGCGATAGCCTAGCTCTATAGCTTTGTTTAACTCGGGGGTAATCCATACACCTGTTAACGAGCGTTCTACATCAGTGTGGAGACAATCACTATCCTGATTGTTTGCGAGAGCGCACGTGCGACACAATGGGAATAGGAGTTTACCGTTTCCTCTATAAGGGAGTACCGGAGAGTATAATCCCCTCGGAGGAATTACAGTTGCTTTGATCAGTCCAAAATAAGTGTTTAGGTACTTGAAATCACTGCGTATAATAACTGGATGGCCTGTAGGGTAAAAATACTCTGAACTTCGCATAACGTGGGGATATAAAGAGCACACATCGTTATACGATATTGTCTCATCGGCTGTAGTTGTGTAACGTAATCTAATAACGGATGTGCGTCCTCCGTACAAAGCATCTCTAGGATCAAAACATTCCTCTGTCAGACTGTACAGGTATTGTTTAAGGAAAGATTGAAGTTGTACGTCTGTATCTTTCAAAACGTTCCAGTCATGTTCCCACATCACAGTTGTTTCGATGCCGTACGTGGCTTTTAAAGCATCTATCTTAGCTAAACTATCTGTATACATTTCTCCATACAGTTTATGGGTCAAAGGATTCAAATCATGGGCCTTGTAACATTTTGTACAGCCGTGGAAGAAGCAGCCGTAAAATTCAAAAGCGCGTTTCTCTAGGCCGTTCTCATGATATCCATCTAGATAGTACGGCCCGACATGTGTTTCACCACCATTCAAAGCATGTTTTATGGAAATACCATGTTTTTTAGACATGTATTCGAGCCATTGTATGGCAGCACTAGAGTAACATTTCCAACTTTTATAATTGTTTGGATCTGGTACGGCTAAAGTGTCTGCTTTTAGATATTTTGTTTTGAAAACTCGTAAGCAGGCCGATGCTATGGTGATAGACTGAAAGGAGTCGACCGATGTTTCTTTAATGAAATCCTCCCGAAATTTCAGACATCCTCGGCTAAGTATATCCACATCGTTGGTGCAGTAACGTAGCGCCTCTAATGCAAAATTAAAAACACCTGTCTTAACGCTATCGTACCAAAGAAAAAATGTCGCTCTTTCTGACGTGGACATTCCATCAGGGTTATAGCACTCGGGTGCTGGATAGCGACCTATGTAGTTAAGGTTGTCTAGAGAGCTGAATGAATGGGGAAAATACACTTTCATTTTATCCGTGAATCCCATCGCGGAGGGCAATTGACTTAATTTCATTGGTAAAAAGGAAACCGAGTCAATATAGCGTTGTTGAAATGTTTTATCGTTTAAACATAGGATTTTACTACCTTGTGTGATTAGATCGGGGGTTAATCCATCTTTAACCATCGGATTTAAGACTAGATAGCTATCGAAACCGTGACTATTATGGGCAATGAAGGTGTGACGTGCAAAGCAGGGTTTTCGAAAATGTTTAAGAAACTGCTTAACACAATCAGGCCCTTTCCACGAGTCCTTACGATTATTAATACGGCACAATACGGCACATGCCTATTATTGCAGTCCACAAATGATTCAATATCGTAAAACACTATGTGGGGTTTGGGCTTCGTCTCGACGGGTAATGTTTTGAAATAACATTTATGATCACGTTTGGCTGTCTCGTTAGGTAAAGGGTCCTTACATGTGTAACAGGTAGCCGTCCTGCACACGTGTTCTTTTGGTTTCGAGGCCGCGATGTAGAACATAGCACCACATTTTTCAAATTTTTTATTAGCGTCGCAAACAGATTGTTGTTTTAGCGCGGTCGCACGCCTTGCTTTGGGCTGGTCATAACAGAAAGACGATTGACAAATCCTATTGCAATCTTTACATTTCCGTAGCGCTTTTGGCATTGTATAACAATCAGCGTGGTGACATATGGAACAAGTAGTCTTACATGTATGTCCCCCTTTTTTCGTGTACCCCGCAAAACACCCCGGACACACGTACGTTGTGCCTAGAAAAGCCTGCAGTCTTGTTATTCCGTAGTAATGCCCTGAATGTAGGAGGAGATGGAGAGCGGGCTCCAATCCTTCAAACCCCGAATTATAATGCGAGAAACCTTTATCATCTCGAAAGAATATGACTATTGAACGATTTAAAACCCTCTCGAAGCGTTGTATATCGGTGAAACTCACACCTCCTTCAGGAAGGTTTGCAAGTGTGTGTAAATCATTGCCTTTTTGGTAGGCAATATCCTGATTTATAGACGGGTCTAAGAGTAATGCAACGTTCGTGGCAAAGCATTGTTGATCGTCGGGGTTAGTTATGATGTTTAAGCAACAACGTTTCTTGGCGAGGACCTCGCTATCTAGTAGACCGTCGATTTTTCTTCTGACCCCTTCCCCCGTAGGCACTTGTACGATCTGGGCCATCAGTTGTAAGGATGTATCTGCGAGTAATGCTTGATTTGATTGCACACTCTGCTCGAGTATCAGGTAGAATTCCTCAAGACTTTCACAACCTTTATGTAGGTTTCTATAAACCACGTCTTGCACACAGTCACCTATTAACGAAACCTGTATAAAGTCTCCATCTGTTGTCTCGCTCTCGATTCTACTTAGAATGCGCTCCATGGTGTCCGTAATATTATTATGGAATGCAGCGAAGTCGGGTGCACCCTTCGTGGGTTTTAAGTTAAAATGTTCTCTCAACTCTATGTTATTAAAACGTCCACGGCGATGTATTGTAGCACGACCTCTACCAGTTTGTATAGTAGGATTCTCTGCGTTTGAGGGAGGTGTCAAGAGGGTGGATGGTATGCGTGTCTCATTAGAGGTTGATGGTACGGAACTCGCCACCGTTGCTTGTATTTCATCTAATTCTGCAAATAGCTCATCCATAGCCGTAGAATCTTCAGGATCGTTGTCATCATCATCGTAGCTATTTGTGCATAGCATTTGAATATTAGCCTGTGCCTCACTTATAGCAGCTAACAAGGAATCATTTTCGATCGACGTATTTGAGCGTAGCGCTAGAATATTAGCCTGTGCCTCACTTATAGCAGCTAACAAGGAATCATTTTCGATCGACGATGGGGCTGTTTGTATGGAAGCCGTGATTTCAGTTACCGGGGTATTGTGTGTCGTATTATTTGTACCTCTAAGCGTATTAATCATCTCTATTGTATGAATATAATCAGAATGGTCGGCACTGGTGATTTCTAGATAGGCTTCAATTTCGGATCTAAGCGTATTAATCATCTCTATCGTATGAAGATAATCAGTAGGGTGTACGTCGGCATTGGTGATTTCTAGATCTATACCGCATAGCAGGGGGTTAGACTCCTCAGTGAACAGATAGGTTTCAAGGTCGCCCATATCAGGCGTTGAGCAATCCTGTATATCCGCATCGCTTAAATCTTCCTCCATAATTAGTTCTGTAAAAAAAAATAAAAAAATAAAAAATAAAAAAAAGACTCCCCTAGCACAGGTTAATTAGAATCTAATGTGTTTGTATCTGCGTAAATCATTGTTATATGGTACAGCACCATGAAGTCTAGCATGACATGATAATACTATACATCTGTTTCTCGCAGAGTATGATGCTTCAGGACTCATGGGTGGGGGTTGAGCGATGGCCTTGGACTCGCAGGAGACATTACTGTCGTCGAGGGCCTTCGGGGTGTGGAGAGCGACGAGGTCCTCGAGGGCTTGTTGGTCAAGGACATTTAACTCCTGCAATGTCTCGGGGTTCCAATCGTCATCGGTAATGCAGGCTGTGCAGAATAGAGAAAAGTTTTAGAATACATTTAAGAATAAGTATCTATGAGTTAATACTATATTCTTAAGACACACACACACACACACACACACACACCTGTCTTCTCGAAACTGGCGATCTGGGCTATTATGTCCACGCCCCAATCGTCATTAAAATCTTGCGGGTTGACGGGTGGCTCACGGTGCTGGCCCTCCAATATATGACCTATAGCTTCTTGGTCGAGGCGATCCAGTTCTGAGATTTTCGCAGAGGGTTCTAATCGGCGGCAATGTCCTTTGCTGTATAGAAACGAATAAAAGAATGTCACACTTAGTTTTTTTTTTTTTTATTTTATTATTCACGATATAAATTAATATATACCAGAGGATGCATTGTATACTCACACTATTTGTCAGAGTCAGCAATCTCTCCCTCGATGTTTACAGAGGTGTCATCATCCATCTCCAGCCATGCGCTTCCATCTGTAAAAGTTTTAAAAGACAAAAAACATGTTATGAGGAGGCTCTAAGTAAAAAACATTGTCATAATCTCACCGTATAAATGTATAAAAAACGTACCGTTTGCAAATGAATCCCAAATGATCGTATCAGCGGCCTCCTGTAAATCTTCTCCTACGGTCGGGAAAGAAAAAAAAGTTTTAGAATACATTTAAGAATAAGTAAGTGTTAAGTTAATATATAACTATAGTCGTTTCACACACACACGTGTTCGATGATGACGCTTGCTCCAGGGATGGGGAGAGGGGGGGGTGGGGAGGGGAGTTAGCGACACTGCCGCTGGTGCCACTTCTCGCGGGCGTTGAGTCCGATCCTTGAGCCGCACACCCGTCCACAGATGGCGCAAGGGAAGCCAGATACCTGGGGGATGCCAGCCGCCCGCTGGTGTCGTTGCGTGCGCCTCTCAGATCTTCGGTCTTGGTTCGTTTGGTGTATTTGGGAAACTGCAGTGGCACAAGTGACTTGCCAGGCTGATCTGTCGAGTGCCAGAGTTTCAAGCTGCGTGATGTTTGCACACTTTAGGAGGTCCCTGGTGTAGACCTTAAAGCGTCTCTTTTGGCCTCCAGCAGCCCGCTTTGCTCCTCTCAGTTGGCCATAGAGGACTTGGCGGGGCAGGCGGTGGTCAGGCATACGTATGGTGTGCCCTATCCAACGAATGCACGGGGGGGGGCGGGGGAGGATGGGCAAGAAGCTTGCACATAGGTAAGGATTAAGGTGAGGGTGTGGCTGTGCAGTCCTCACTCCCACCATCTTCACTCCTTGCAGATTAACCTCCAGTGGCATGAGAGAACCCATGACGACCTTCGTCTGGCAGGAGTTGCAGGGGGCTGCCGGTGGTCCGGTCTGTTGGACTCCGCCTGTGCCCGTCCCCAGGGCAGATTTTTCCTCAGGGTTTACTCCCCTAGCCACTATACCCGCCCCGGGTTTACCCATGTGGCAATGGGGGTCCCTTCCTCCGCCTTCGCAGCCGTTGTGGTGGTTCTCACATCCACCATCTTCCGCCTGCTCCGCCGTTGAGGTGTTTTGGGATCACTCTTAGTCTGGCCTCTACCCTTCGACCTGTTCGGCTTGGGTGGCCCTGCCAGGAGTGCGAGACTCCCGCCGACATAGCTCTAGGGGTCATGGAGACACGCAAAGTGCCTCACCACAATAAGGTGGTGATCCCGGCGAGACACACACACACACACACACACACACATACACACACACACACACACACCCATACACACATTTATTCTGAAGATAGAATTGTACTTACCATAAGATAGTAGTGCATCAGAGTATTGCCCGTGGTATGATGCTGTAATTTAGAGAGATTGAGGTTTTAAAAATATTCTTGAGTTTAATTGCTGTATCGGGAATCAATAAAAGCGCATTCAGTAAGACATACCGCTGTTTGCAGCCATTCTAGATGTCTGAAGACTGTCTGTGTCTGTGTGTGTTTTCAAGGATAAAAAATGAAACTAGAACCAAGGCCTTACTTAAAGGACGCCTGCTTCCTCTTTTTTTTTTTTACGCTGACATATTAGAAAATTTAGGCTCCCCCTACATTTCTGCTGAGAGGGTCGGATCAACCTTGCAGAATAAGTGTCACTTTTCAGAATCGTGTGTTCTGCAGAAAAAAGGAGAACCACCCTTCATCGTGAAACCCCCTCCTTCACGACCACGAAGGGAGTTTCATCGTTAGACAACCTTGCAGAATAAGTGTCACTTTTCAGAAACGTGTGTTCTGCAGAAAAAAGGAGAACTAACAGTTTCCTTGAGTGGTTAGACACCCTTGCTGAATAAGTGTGTTCTGCAGAAAAAAGGAGAACTGACAGTTTCCTTGAGTGGTTAGACACCCTTGCTGAATAAGTGTGTTCTGCAGAAAAAAAGGAGAACTAACAGTTTCCTTGAGTGGTTAGACACCCTTGCTGAATAAGTGTGTTCTGCAGAAAAAAAGGAGAACTAACAGTTTCCTTGAGTGGTTAGACACCCTTGCTGAATAAGTGTGTTCTGCAGAAAAAAGGAGAACTAACAGTTTCCTTGAGTGGTTAGACAGACACACACACACCCACACACACCAAACTGGCAGAGAGGGGGAAGTCAGAGGGTCATAAATCTTTTGGACTTGGCAGAAGCTGCATACGGCACTTTTGAGCCATCCCATTTGCTATCTTCATTCTCCCTACTTCTATGACAGCTAAGGGGGTGTCACTTTCAGAATCGTGACAGTTTCAGAACTGCAGTGAACCTCCAGAGCGTCATTGCACCCTACGGAGTGGAGACACACAGAGCATGGGGATAATTCTTTCTGCTCAAACCATACCACTTGCAAGAAAACACACATTGTATTTTGCATTTGGCATTAAGAAAACACACACACACTTTAAATGTTTAATCTCTAAACCTTGGAATACACACAATCTTAAGAAACAGACATTTGAAATGTTTATATCCACACAAATACATATTGTGATGATATTGTATTTTTCTTAAGATATTTGGAATACATATTGTGAAATGTTTATTCTGAAAACCTTGGAATACATACAATCTGAAAAAAAAAATCTTTTATTTCTGAAAAACTTTTATTTTGAAAAAAAAATCTGAAAACCCCTCCCCTTCCGTAACCAGATGTCCCTCAAATCTGTTTCCTCAATGTTCAGATTCAAGATTATCTTGAAACAAGGAAACAACTATTTCCCACAGAGAAACTCAAACCAAAACATCACTACCTCGTCCACTATCCCTCTTTGATCATGAAACTTGGTCCACTCATACGGTTGTGGACAATGAGGTTTGAGAGCAAACACTCATACTTCAAAAGATGCATAAGGAGGACACAGAACTTCAAAAATGTGTGTCAGACACTTGCAAACAATCATCAGCTGCTTCAGTCATATCTGAACTCCAGCTCTTTCTTTGCTGCAACTTTGCAAGTAAAAAACAAGTTTCCTTACCACATCGAGTTGTACAGTGACAAAGTGCGTAGTGCGTGATGCGGTTAAAGCAAGCTCGCTCCCACATCCCGAGTTGGTGTCCACAGAAGTGCAGTGGAAGGGTACCCTGTATAGGAAAGGCTATTTTCTATGCATTAAGAATGAAGAGTCAGTGGAATTTGGACAAATTAAGCTCATTCTGATGAAGGAAAACAAGTGTGTGTACTTCCTGGTGATACCACACTCGTCATCCTATCTAGCAGAGTATGGCCTCTATAACCTTGGAGAAGCAGCTAGACAAATGGTTTGCATCAATGCTGAACAGTGTTTGGACTTTTATCCACTAGCTGCATAGTGTATGTGGAATGACAGTCCTGTCCCTTAAACTCAGTGTTCTGGATCAGTAGCTTACTGAATTTGCTGCTGACGATATATGGGGTGGCTGATTAGTTGGGGAGGGGATGGGAATCTCAGTTATATTTGATCTTGATTCTTGGGAGTAATGATTCGATTCATAATTGATTGGGTACATACATTAAATTCTAAATTGCTGCATGAGAAAAAAAGTTATTAAAAAAAAAATTATTAATATTTTTTATTTTTATTTTTTTTACTTAAGCCAAGTAGTCCCCATGTACAGTATGGCTCGGCGGCCATTGCCAGTCAAACCAAGCAGTCACCATGTACAGTATGGCTCGGCGGCCACTGCCAGTCAAACCAAGCAGTCACCATGTACAGTATGGCTCGGCGGCCATTGCCAGTCAAACCAAGCAGTCACCACGTACAGTATGGCTCGGCAGCGTTACTACTATGAACAAAACAAAGCCAAGAGAACAGTTTTGAACAGTTATTTTTCCAAATAGTTAGCATACTGTAGCATTTAACCCTAGGACGCACCAATATACTAGTTACTGTACTACTAGCATCATGCAATATGACACTTCACTCCTCCTTCACAGGGATGTGACTAATAAACATGACACTTCACTCCTCTACTGTAAGGACAACTCAGTCATGGCTTTGTCAGTATTCCAATGTACAGTGAACAATGTGTGTGTGTGTGTCCTACCCAGCCCCCCCCCCCCCCCCCCACCTCCAATGTACAGCCCCCACCCACCCACCCAACCCCACCCACCCAACCTCCTCCAATGTACAGTTTATACGTCAAATGTATATACACTCTTTTTCTGGACACTTTTGTATCACAAACAGTACTGTATTTGCAAAATCTGATATGTCATAAATGTATAGATGTAGCAGTACTGTCTATCTGTATGTCATGTATGTCATATATGTTATGATGAATTGAAAATGGGGGACCCTGATGTAAACAAGACGAAAGTCTTTCTCTGGTCTGCATCCCCTTAACAATTGTATTGAGCTGTACTGTACTGTACCCATTCTGCAATCTGTTAATAAACTTTTCAATCAATCAATCAATCAATCAATCAATCAATCAATCAATCACTCAGTTAGCATCCAAGCTAGCCATAACGTTACATTACAGTAGCTCTAGCTTAGCATGCAAGCTACAGTAGAAACTGCATCTTACCTGGTCAATAAACTTGCTCCTCCTGGACAGATAGATAATATCCACAGTCACAGTGGTGTGCTGTGCTGTTGGTCCTCAATAAATGTCCCGCCGGCTAAAACTAAGTGGCTAATAAAGTGCTAAATGTTTGATAATAGAATACAGGATTAGTCTGAATGTGCCTGCTGTTAATAAAATTTTCAAACAATCAATCAATCAATCCCGCAAGTGGATGACGTCACCTATGGTTCAGCCGTTGTCACGTGATTCACGTTAGATGCCAGTATGTAGACTCAAAACTAATTATTCCTTCTCAAAGCCCCGTTTTAAAGTGTGGGCAGTGCTTTAGTCAGCTCGAATCACGGAATCAGACTGGCTAGTATTGGTTTAACATGGGAGGCTGGAGAAGGACATCCTCCCTCCCTCCTCTCCACTCTCCTCTGCTCTGCTGCAGTAGGCACAGTGTGTTAGAGAGAGTGAGAAGGAGAAGAGGGAGACATTTAAAAAAAAATATATATATATATAACACAGATGAATATTTTTTAATTATTATTGTAACTATATATATATATATTTTTTTTTTTCATATTTCATATTTGATATTAATTCATATTTTCATATAGGGAGGCCTGGCTTCCGTTGGCTTCCATGAGGATTCGCCACTGCTGAGGACAGAGGCAAAGTGGCAGGATAGGTGTCAGCAGTTGGGCGTTCAGTGTATTCAACACTTCCACACACTGCAAGGAGGAGCCGGCATCAAACAGCTGTGCCCCTCAGCCAATGCCACCCCAGGTGAACCAATAAAAACAGCCGTATTTATTTATTTAGCATTGAACTACCATCCTAACCAGCTCTCATTACTGTTTTTAAAAATTTTTATCTACTTTTTCTGCTCCTTTTTCTGTGATTTTTCTCCCCATCCCAATTTACCTCTTGTGCCAATTCTCCCTCCCCTGTCCTGATCGTTGCTCCCATATGCCTCCCACTGGTCGGTTGTAGGGAGGATAGAAGCCTTGCATCACATGTCCCCTCCGATACATGTGGAGGCAGCCTGTCACATCTTTTCACCTGCCAGCACGGCCTCTCATTTGGCGAGAAGTAACGTGTAGGAGGCTCACACTGCCCCCATCATTTCCTGTCTCTGCTGTGCAGGCGTCCCCCAACCGACCTGTAGGAGTCGCTGTTTACAACGTCCAGATTACCACCCTTCGACTTCCCACCCGCTAACTCTGTCAATTGAGTTAGTATGATGGCCGGCCCAAGCCGGAGGCAACGCCGGCAGCCGGATTCGATACCGGTGTCTCATGCGTTGGTGACGAGTGCAATGTCCGCTGCGCCACCCAGCCGCCCTCTCTCATTACTGTTTGATTGAAAATTGTATTAACAGATTGCAGAATGGGTACAGTACGGCTCAATACACACAATTGTTAAGGGAATGCAGACCAGAGAAAGACTTTCGTCTTGTTTACATCAGGGTCCCCCATTTTCAATTCATCATAACATATATGACATACAGATAGACAGTACTGTTACATCCAGACATTTACCCACCATGTCATGACAGCAGTCATAGTGTATATTTTCAGCAATACGTTTGTTTACCAATAGGTTAAAGTGTTATTAACACATTGGACGCCAAAATCGCTGTTCAAACACTATAGTACATATGGATCGCTTTCTAAACTTAATAATCTATATGATTTCGGCGTTTATTGCGCCATACAAACCGGAAATGGACCTAGGCGATCGGCGTCGTATAATTGGGATATTTCACCGCCAGTGAGGAATATAACGTTATTTTCAACCCGATTGTGCATTTCCTTGTTTGCAAACCATCTGATCAATATATCCATCCAACCTACATGAAGCAGTACTGATGATCAAGGAATTATAAACGACCCCCCCCCCCCTTTCCTCCACGCATGATGAAGCATAATGTATACTACTACTCACAAGTAAGTCATTTGACCAGTGGAAGGGAGCCCCGGCCGTCACATTAGTAAGAAAACTCTGTTCCAAGAGGAAAAAGGAAGGAAGGAAGGAAGGAAGGAAGGAAGGAAGGAAGGATAACCCCAAGAGCTCCGAGAAGCACAAAATGTCAAAACTCAAGAAGGAAAGGAAGACTAAGTTAGGTGAGCTAACTGAGCACATGGCGATGATGACTCGATTGATGGACGCGGACGACGACGGTAATTTGTAGGGCGTACAGCAAGGATTGGTAGAATTCCACCGTCGGTGCGAGGAGTTGGAGTCGCTGCATACCAAGGTCCAGGCGGCACTGACCTCAGAAGAGAAGAAGCAGAAAGATCAGGAGGAGTTCAAGCCGGAAGCGGACACCTTGTCCCACTTCGCCGAAAGAGCTGTCAGATGGAAGGACGAGGCGCGTAGGCGTAGGGAGGAGGCTGCGGAGCCCCAAGAGGAGAGCGAGCCGGAAGACAGCGCATCCTGCCGCGGAGGGAAAGGGAGAGGGAAAGGGTCGAAAGCACCATCCACTACGCTTTCCAGAACAGCATCTGCAACCGCTCGTCGGCAAGTGGAATTAGAAAGGGTCGAGCTGATGGCCCAGCTTGCCACGCAAAGGCTAGCCCGACAACTCGATGAAGAGGAGGCTCAGCTCTTAGCGGACTCATCTAAGCTAAGGGCGGCACAGGATGCAGAGAGGGTGGCACAGGATGCAGAGAGGGCGGCACAGGATGCCGAGCTAAGGGCGGCACAGGATGCAGAGAGGGTGGCACAGGATGCAGAGAGGGCGGCACAGGATGGCGAGAGGGCGGCACAGGATGCTCGGAATCTAGCTAAGATGAAAGAAAGGAGAGAGGAGCTACAGAGCCAGGCTGCGTTAGCTGAGGTAGAGGCTAAGCTCCAAGCCCTGGGAGAGCGTGGGGGCCAACGAACCCCCGACGACGGGGGGTCCCGTATTAGTGGAAGGAGCTCTTACATAGAGAAAGGGAAGACCTACGAGGCCCAAGCCCGCCAGCAGGCTCGGCCCGCTTCACTGACCCCCCTGATAAAAAGGGAACCGGTTGGCCGTCTCAACTCCAGGGCACCAGGCGGCGCTACCCAGAAAGAGCAAGAGGCTCCGCCACTAGAGTACCGACGGGCCGTGGCGGAATTCCCAGGGAGGCTGCCCCCTCAACAGATTCCAACATTCAGGGGAGAACCTATGGAGTACAGGCCCTTCATCCGGGCCTTTGAACACAGAGTGGAGGACCAGACAAATAGCAGCAGGGACCGGCTGTACTTATTGGAGCAGTACACGGCTGGGGAGCCAAGAGAGCTGATACGAACTTGTATTCCAATGGACTCGGAGCAGGGCTACCCCGAGGCAAGGCGGCTCTTGCAAGAGCACTTCGGAAATGGGTACATCATATCCATGGCGTATATAGACAAGGCGCTGGACTGGCCTATTATCAAGCCCGAGGACGGAGGGGCGCTCCGCTCCTTCGGCCTCTATCTCACTGGATGCCTCCACGCCATGACAGACGTGGAGCACGTACAGGAGCTTGACAGCATATCAAATATGCGGGCCATCACAGCCAAGCTTCCGTTAGAGCAGAGAAAGCGGTGGAGAAGCCATGTCCAGCAGGCGTTTCGGAGGAAAGAGAGGCGCAGCGCCAAGTTCAGCGACCTCGTCGAATTTGTCAACCTAGAAGCCCATTGGGCCCTCATTCATCAACGTGTCTTACGCACAGATTTGTGCTTAACCTGTGCGTACGACCATTTCTAAGCAAAGAGTGGGATTCATCAATTTCAACTTGAACTTGACTCCGTGCTTATATTTACGCACAGCTCGGAGCACACTTAGCTGACGCCCAGTGGTAGAATATATTATTACAACAAGGAAATGAGCTTCTGTGCATTAGTTTCAACACTGGCATGTTCTGTATGAACCGTAATTCATTATAGTTCATTGTAAAATAGCAACAGTAGTGTAATTATGGTCAAAACCCTATAAATAGCATTTGGAATAATAGATCTTTCTCTCAGAATGAATGCAGCATGGTTTATATAGCGTTATCGGAATATACGGGGTGTACTGACTGACTGCGCTCCGCGTAGCTCAACTCGTTATTATTTTGCGCACAGACCGCAGAAACACGGGAACGCTTTGATTATATTTAAAATGCTTTACGTTAAACGAAACAAGTGGAATTTCGAAGCTGTAAGCAGAATACAAGTCATATGAACACCCACGATATAGTGTTCTTCCCCCTTTTTACTGTATAAGAAAGAATAAAAAAACGCATTGCAATGACACCAGGGTGTATGTGTATTACAAAACCCTTGCAATAATGTGTCTTAAATGAATGAAAAGCATACATGCTCTGGACACAGAGCATATCGTGTGGGTGATATGACTTGTATTATGCTTACAGAATTCCACGTATTTAGTTTTACAATGTCAAAGCCTTTTAATGTAAATCAAAACGTTCCCGTATTTCTGCAATCTATGTGCAAAATAATAACGAGTTGAGTTCTAACAAAGACATGCTGGTATGCTGATAGAGTAAACTATTATATGAATATGATATGATATAAGGTATACACTGGTCCGTCGCATACACTGGTATGCGCAAGTTACTGTTGCATAATGTAGGCTATGGCTGCTATTATATGTAATCCATATAGGCTACCTAATAGTATATGATTTTTAGAGGCATCTATTTTGTTGTCGGTAATACCGACAACAAAATAGATGCCTCTAAAAATCATATAGCCAATCGAACACAACTAATAAAGGCATTCATATTACAGCACGGTTATAATGACACACAACCAACGCCAAACAGTGGTCAACGAACGGTCTTTATTAGTATTTTGAGCTGTCCAGGCAGAATTGCAGCAATGGTCTTAGGGAGCCGTTGATATCTGACATCACCGTTTACAAGTCCGCCTTTTATTTATCCCATAACACGCGTTGTGTCTTCTTGGTTCGACAGCAGTGAACAATCTCCGTGAAGTTTCTCAGAGTTCCGCTCGGGTCAGTCCATTATTTCACATCCCATGGGGGGTGTTTCATCACTTTCATGACCATATATTATGGATAATCATGCACGAGCATTGACGGTAGAACAAAGTGGTATTTATCAACACGGAGGAGCATAGGACCTGTGTACGCACGGTTGATGAATCCCAATATTTCTGTGCGTGCACTGATTCTAAATTCTGTGCTTACGTGTGGAAATAGAACATTTTCCACGTCACGTTGATGAATGAGGGCCCAGGTCTTTGGCAACCTCACAGAGGGAAACCGGAGTCAAACTAGGGCTCACAAGGACGAAAGGACCTCCAGAAATGGTGACGCGCGGGGAAGCTTCACCACCGCCGCGACAGCAGTTCAGCACCCGGCAGAGGCTAATGCGCGCCCCGAGGGTGATACCCTCCGCGCCTTCTCCAACCCTTGCCTCTTCTGCCAAGGAGAACAGCATGCCATGGAGCTATGCACCAAGCTGAAGAAGGCTCTTCACAAGGAGAAGATAGAGTTTCTCCAGAGTAAAGGCCTATGTTTCAGCTGTCTGCAACGGGGTCACCTAAGCAAGAACTGCCCCGCGAAGAGTCGCTGCAGAGTCTGCCAGCTCACCCATCCTACGGTTCTACATATTAATAACCAAGCGGCCTACGAGGAAGACGACCATTTTTAGATAGACCTAGCACCCAGGTCTGTCTTCTCCAAGAGGCGGCATGAGGCGGTGGAAAGACCGTCCTTCTTCGGTGTGCCACGTACTAGTGACCTCTGGCACCACTCAACTGACCCGGTTACTTGTTTTGTAATTGCGTAGACCCAATTAGGGGCCGGTGTAACGGCCATCTGAGTGTTTTGATTATTATTATTATTATTATTATTATTATTATTATTATTATTATTATTATTATTATTATTATTATTTCGAATGTTTAATATTGATTGGATTTAGATAAATCATTGAACCGTCGTATTTGTCATGATAGAGCCTACTGGCACATAGAACCTTCTAGAACGTTGGGGGGCGATGTCATGGTAGAATAGCATATGCTAGAGCGTAAAACATTCCGGACTTACCGTATGACATCATGATAGAAGGTTCTGGAACATTCTTGAAGGCTCCGAATGATGTCATAAACCGAACATTCTAGATCCTTTGGTTGCCTATATAAATCGAGCACGCCTGCATGTAAGGGGGTGATAGCTGGGGTACCGGTCGAGGTTAGCGTAGAGCAGCTGGTGGAAAAGCTAAAGGAGGACGGGCGTAATGGCATAGTTAAGAGTGCAGAAAGGATGAGGAGGGAAGCAGAGAGGGCAGTGACGGAAACGGTAGTGATTAAGTTTGAGGGTGGGGTTGTTCCTAGGGAGGTGTTTGTAGGGCGTAGGATGTATAGGGTTAGGGAATTTGTTCAGAATCCTCTATAGGTGCCAGGAGTTTGGCCATATAGCTACCACGTGTAGGAAGGGGCTGAGGTGCGCTAGGTCTGGCGGGGAACATGAATATGGGAAGTGTGGAGAGGGAGTGAAGCCGATGTGCTGTAGTTGTGGTGGGGAGCATAGTGTAGCGTTTAGGGGGTGTGAGGTGATGAAGAAGGAGGTCGCGGATCGGAGAGTGAGAAGGGAGGGTAAGTTGTCGTATGCTGAGGCGGTTAGCAGGGTAGGACAGGGCAGCCAAGAAAGGGTGCAGGGGGGTGAAGGAGGGCATTTGGCAGAGAGGGTAGAGCAGGTGGAAAGAGAGAGGGGAAGGGAAGAGAAATTAGGTATTGTGGCCTTCGTGGCAGGGGTAGTTACTGGTATGGCAGAGGCTAAGGGTAAAACAGCGATGGTGAAGATGATTGTTAGGATAGCGGTTCAACATCTGGGATTGGAAGGTCTGGACTGGGAGGAGGTGTGGAGCGAATTGGCTGAGGGGGCTGAGAGGGACAGAGCAGCCCAGAATAAGATCGCAGGGGGCAAGGAGGGTCCCGCGGAGGGGGGCTCAGACAGGAAGTAGCAGCATTAGCTGCACTCCAATGGACAATGTCAATATAGCAATACAATTTTAAAAGTTATAGCCCTGCAAATAAGGTAAACATCTCCATAGGGTTATAGTGCTGGCAGAGAGGGGTGTGAGATGGGCAAACTGCCCGGCGAGATGAGATTTAACTGTGATAATAAATGTGATAATATTTCCACGGATGTCAGTCATTTTGAATCACACTTTCCTTTTCAAATGACGATACTTGAGAGGTCTGTTACGACCAGAAAGGAGGTTCCTCTGTGCTCATTACATAATTAGCTGCTGCCTTAACACATTGGCGGCCACTGGGATGCGTCTAATATCACTCTAGACGACCAGCATATGTAAACAGACTTGCACAGTCCGTGGGGCTGTTTGTAGAGCTAAATCTATACTTTATAGTATTGCTATCTGTCCATTCTCATTGTCAATTGAGACCATAAACCGTCCCTTCAAAATGGCTTTAAGAAAAAAATCTTTCATAAATACGTTCTCATTTTATAGCGCTGTGAATATAAGCGTTATAAGGGATTCCGGCTAGGATATTTCCTGGAAGGCTGGATAAAGGGCTAATAGCTACTAACGTTATATCCAATGGCATTTCCCTTATACAGGAGCTACAGTTAAAACTCAAACTGCATATGATCGGTACGATCCTCAAGCATGTATGCATGAAAGAGGGGGGGGGGCGGGGGATGTCGTTTCTGATAATTGATTACCAATAACCGTGTTCATCTCAGTAGCCACATACACTGATCGCCTGGTTGAGTATCATAACAAGCTCAGATCAGCATGTCATTTATGTAAAAAAGATCTTACCATGAGCCGGTTGGATCCCCCCGAGCATTTCCCAGTTATCGATGTCCATTACTGCATAGTGAAATCTGCGATCCAAAACGTATTCCGTGCAACAGGCAATAGCGATTGCTTCAGGTGAGTAGAAAACTACATTAGAGATCCAGAAAAAAAGACAGCTTCTGCCACAGGGAACACTGCATTATCGATACAGCGCCCCTAAGAGGATCTGGCCGGTAATGCACTTTCTCGAATTCAAAGAGTAGGGTACATCTGCAGTGCCGCTCGGATACCTTGAATAGGTTATTAAAATGGAATAAAAGCCAAAACAACCTTGCCACGGATATATCCGTCCTCGGTCCTTTAACACTTTGGATGCCACGGACGACATAACACGTGTTATCAGCCCACCCCCTGAATGCCCACGACGACAAATATCGTTTTATTTTTTTATTAGCGATCTGAATTCATATTTCATCAACCGAGTCTACCGTTGGGAAACCAGCCCCATCAGGAGCTCAGATGTGAAAAAAGCGCCCCCTATCGTCTCCCAGATGGCAATGCACCCTTTTGGAATGGACTCAATGAAAATGGATGAAAAAAAAAATCCGGAATCCACATTTTACTTCTCACGCATGTACCCCGAGCCGATCGGATTCATTGTGGAGCTTCAGAATAGCATGTAATATGTGTTTACAGTATGTAGCATTGGATCAATAAAAGGATCGATTTTTGGAATGGCGATCAGGAATTGGAATAATCTTTTTGGATACCATCTGATCTCAGGTAAGGAATCTATTTTACCAGTTTTAGGATAATCAGACCTGTTTTCACGGAGATATAAGCTTTTCCCCTATGTGTGTGTGTGGCTGTGTGGCATGCATACGTACACATATACTATCGATAATCTAGCGTTTATTTGAAAACGATTCATAAATAGGCCGAAAAATTACGACGTTCTAGAATATTCCAGTACATGGCGTTTATCACGGAATCTTTTTATTTTCCTTGAAAACGAGGGCTTTTCAAAATGCTATAAAACGGAAATGAACCGATAAAAAAACAATCCGCTTCGACAATGTTGACTGGAAAATGAGTCATTGATAAGCGACGGGCAGATTAGACACATAGCCATAATTTAAAGGGGAACTATTTTACTATTTCTTTCACTATTTGGGCACTTTTACACAATTCCTGTGAGTCTATGGAACACCTCTGTAATATATATATTTTTTTTATTCATTGTTTTGTATTTCTAATCAAGTCCTCAAAAACAGCATTTTTCTACCTCAAGATCTCGAGCCGTTTTGAGCCTGGGCTCCAACCACTGTGTGCAGCTGTTCTTGTATCTCAACATTAACATGCAGCGGTGTCTTTCTGACATCACATATCGCGCACATTTTCAAATGACTCAGTTCAGTGAGGGTGAATATTGTGAGAGGAGAATTGGAAGAATGCGCCAATATGAGAATTTTGAGACATAGATCATATTAATATAAGTTCACATAGCTAGGAAACAATGCTAAACACTCAAAAAGGCCATTTATAAGATAGTTCCCCTTTAAAACATAGATTAGGCGATATTAACACTAACATTGAAGTGGATGATGGGCATTCAAGGAGGTAAAAAGGAAAACACGGCCGGCTCTGAAAGTGTTAAGCATGGATTCGAAACACGGATATATACGTTGTTGGGCGTGATTGTGTTAACACTATGGCGACCGGCGCCCCGCGGCGATTTAGGCCTCAGAGGACAGAGGATTGTAAACAAACCGATGTACTTTCTAAGAGCTTTATATATCATTTATAGTATTGCTATCTGTCCATTCTCATTGTCACTTGAGTGCATAAACAGTGCCTTCATAATGGCTTAAAGAAAATAAAAATCCATCAGTTGGTTGTCATTTTATAGCGTTGTGAATATAAGGTATATCACGCTTTTCATCTAGGCTTTTCTGCAGTAGGCTGCAAAAAAGGCTAAACGCTGGTGCCGTTATATCAAACGCCATTTCTGCTGTATATATACGAATGAAATAAAACAAACTGCGTAGCATCCGGACTATTACAGAGCATCTATGGATGAAATGGGGGCGGCGGGGAACGCCGATTACTATTATTGATTAGCAATACAGTGTGCGTTCAATATAGCATTTTCACTGATCGATCGCGTTACGTTATAAAACAATGTCCAATCCAGCTGTAATTTGGGGTAATATTATCCTACCGTCAGGCCATGTGATCGCCGGCAGCATTTCCTCACCAGTCATCGGATTCTGGTAGATCGATATGCACATTGGCTAATCATAAATCCCATTATTCCACGCTGAAAAAAACGTCCGGCAAGTTGATCCAAGATGGAGGGTCTTCTTTTGGAATCAAGGATCTATGATCCGCCCACAGAACTGTAAAAGCATTTTTTTTTTTAATCCCATCAATGATACTGCAGTGGAGCGATGGCGCCCCTAAGCGGATCTGGCCGGTACTGCATGTTTCGAAAATCAAATATGTGGAAAGATCCTGCTAGTGGATTGGGTACCTAATAAGCGTTATAAATATGGAATAAAACAATAACAACTTGCCACAAGTATATACGTGGCTCTGGTCCACAACGCTCTTTTTTTTTCTCACAATTTATGACTGTGAAATGTTATGCTAGCTTTTAGCTAATTCTGGGCTCAAGCTGTGTTTTATCTTTCTTTGTAGTCATGACTCATGGGTGACCTGGCCAGTTACATAACGGCAGTGCTTCCAGGCTGTGGACTACAACCTTTACTGGATTTACTTGAAAGCCTTGGAGTGACTACTGTGGAAGATCTACAGTTTTTGCAAGCAAATTAACTTGAAGGTGTCCTGAAGAAAGTGGAATCCAGAAAGCTGCTTGCTCATGCCAGAAGTAAGTGAAACATTGACTGTCACTCTATTTGAGCATGTCTTCATTTTTATATAGTATAGTGTAGGCTATGTCAAACTGACTTTTGTTTAACAAAATGGGATTAATAAAGTATCTATCTTTAGGTTACAGCAGCTGAGAATCGGAAAGAGATTTGTCCATGGCCAGTGACTCGAGCCCGTCTACGAGCTCTGTGGCCTTTCCTGCCAGTTCAGGCATTTTTTCTTCTGTCAGCAGCAGCAAGTAAAACTATTGTGCACACTTACCTTTTCAAATGACAATACCTTGAGAGGTCTGTTACGACCAGAAAGGAGACTCCACTGTGCTCATTACATAATTAGCTGCTGCCTTAATGAGGTACACATGGAATGAGTTCAAGTATTAGGGTTCTAATGGGTTCTCCTATTAAAGGGGGGGGGGGGGGGGGGGGGGGGGTAGGCTCCCAACCGGTAATGCACTTTCTCGAATTCAAAGAGTAGGGTACATCTGCAGTGCCGCTCGGATACCTTGAATAGGTTATTAAAATGGAATAAAAGCCAAAACAACCTTGCCACGGATATATCCGTCCTCGGTCCTTTAACACTTTGGATGCCACGGACGACATAACACGTGTTATCAGCCCGCCCCCTGAATGCCCACAACGACAAATATCGTTTTATTAGCGATCTGAATTCATATTTCATCAACCGAGTCTACCGTTGGGAAACCAGCCCCATCAGGAGCTCAGATGTGAAAAAAGCACCCCCTATCGTCTCCCAGATGGCAATGCACCCTTTTGGAATGGACTCAATGAAAATGGATGGGGAAAAAAAATCCGGAATCCACATTTTACTTCTCACGCATGTACCCCGAGCCGATCGGATTCATTGTGGAGCTTCAGAATAGCATGTAATATGTGTTTACAGTATGTAGCATTGGATCAATAAAAGGATCGATTTTTGGAATGGCGATCAGGAATTGGAATAATCTTTTTGGATACCATCTGATCTCAGGTAAGGAATCTATTTTACCAGTTTTAGGATAATCAGACCTGTTTTCACGGAGATATAAGCTTTTCCCCTATGTGTGTGTGTGGCTGTGTGGCATGCATACGTACACATATACTATCGATAATCTAGCGTTTATTTGAAAACGATTCATAAATAGGCCGAAAAATTACGACGTTCTAGAATATTCCAGTACATGGCGTTTATCACGGAATCTTTTTATTTTCCTTGAAAACGAGGGCTTTTCAAAATGCTATAAAACGGAAATGAACCGATAAAAAAACAATCCGCTTCGACAATGTTGACTGGAAAATGAGTCATTGATAAGCGACGGGCAGATTAGACACATAGCCATAATTTAAAGGGGAACTATTTTACTATTTCTTTCACTATTTGGGCACTTTTACACAATTCCTGTGAGTCTATGGAACACCTCTGTAATATATATATTTTTTTTATTCATTGTTTTGTATTTCTAATCAAGTCCTCAAAAACAGCATTTTTCTACCTCAAGATCTCGAGCCGTTTTGAGCCTGGGCTCCAACCACTGTGTGCAGCTGTTCTTGTATCTCAACATTAACATGCAGCGGTGTCTTTCTGACATCACATATCGCGCACATTTTCAAATGACTCAGTTCAGTGAGGGTGAATATTGTGAGAGGAGAATTGGAAGAATGCGCCAATATGAGAATTTTGAGACATAGATCATATTAATATAAGTTCACATAGCTAGGAAACAATGCTAAACACTCAAAAAGGCCATTTATAAGATAGTTCCCCTTTAAAACATAGATTAGGCGATATTAACACTAACATTGAAGTGGATGATGGGCATTCAAGGAGGTAAAAAGGAAAACACGGCCGGCTCTGAAAGTGTTAAGCATGGATTCGAAACACGGATATATACGTTGTTGGGCGTGATTGTGTTAACACTATGGCGACCGGCGCCCCGCGGCGATTTAGGCCTCAGAGGACAGAGGATTGTAAACAAACCGATGTACTTTCTAAGAGCTTTATATATCATTTATAGTATTGCTATCTGTCCATTCTCATTGTCACTTGAGTGCATAAACAGTGCCTTCATAATGGCTTAAAGAAAATAAAAATCCATCAGTTGGTTGTCATTTTATAGCGTTGTGAATATAAGGTATATCACGCTTTTCATCTAGGCTTTTCTGCAGTAGGCTGCAAAAAAGGCTAAACGCTGGTGCCGTTATATCAAACGCCATTTCTGCTGTATATATACGAATGAAATAAAACAAACTGCGTAGCATCCGGACTATTACAGAGCATCTATGGATGAAATGGGGGCGGCGGGGAACGCCGATTACTATTATTGATTAGCAATACAGTGTGCGTTCAATATAGCATTTTCACTGATCGATCGCGTTACGTTATAAAACAATGTCCAATCCAGCTGTAATTTGGGGTAATATTATCCTACCGTCAGGCCATGTGATCGCCGGCAGCATTTCCTCACCAGTCATCGGATTCTGGTAGATCGATATGCACATTGGCTAATCATAAATCCCATTATTCCACGCTGAAAAAAACGTCCGGCAAGTTGATCCAAGATGGAGGGTCTTCTTTTGGAATCAAGGATCTATGATCCGCCCACAGAACTGTAAAAGCATTTTTTTTTTTTATCCCATCAATGATACTGCAGTGGAGCGATGGCGCCCCTAAGCGGATCTGGCCGGTACTGCATGTTTCGAAAATCAAATATGTGGAAAGATCCTGCTAGTGGATTGGGTACCTAATAAGCGTTATAAATATGGAATAAAACAATAACAACTTGCCACAAGTATATACGTGGCTCTGGTCCACAACGCTCTTTTTTTTTCTCACAATTTATGACTGTGAAATGTTATGCTAGCTTTTAGCTAATTCTGGGCTCAAACTGTGTTTTATCTTTCTTTGTAGTCATGACTCATGGGTGACCTGGCCAGTTACATAACGGCAGTGCTTCCAGGCTGTGGACTACAACCTTTACTGGATTTACTTGAAAGCCTTGGAGTGACTACTGTGGAAGATCTACAGTTTTTGCAAGCAAATTAACTTGAAGGTGTCCTGAAGAAAGTGGAATCCAGAAAGCTGCTTGCTCATGCCAGAAGTAAGTGAAACATTGACTGTCACTCTATTTGAGCATGTCTTCATTTTTATATAGTATAGTGTAGGCTATGTCAAACTGACTTTTGTTTAACAAAATGGGATTAATAAAGTATCTATCTTTAGGTTACAACAGCTGAGAATCGGAAAGAGATTTGTCCATGGCCAGTGACTCGAGCCCGTCTACGAGCTCTGTGGCCTTTCCTGCCAGTTCAGGCATTTTTTCTTCTGTCAGCAGCAGTAAGTAAAACCATTGTGCTTACCTTTTCAAATGACCAGAAAGGAGACTCCACTGTGCTCATTACATAATTAGCTGCTGCCTTAATGAGGTACACATGGAATGAGTTCAAGTATTAGGGTTCTAATGGGTTCTCCTATTAAAGGGGGGGGGGGGTATGCTCCCAACTGGTTTGAGTAAATCATACTCATTTTGAGTAGAATTTACTGTGCGAAATATACTGTGTACTTTTTGTTATAACCTCTGCATTTGTCATGTCTCGATGGTAATCAATAAATTATGATGTCAAATCAAAATCCATAATGGATAAGGGGTCAGGGGAAAATTTACCTCCACCCAATCAAAACTCAAACCAGCCAGTTTAATTGGACGGCCTAGTTGTGCGTCAGAAGCCGAACCAGAATGCACCTATCATCATAATTTATTGATTACCATCGAGACATCATGACAAATGCAGAGATTATAATAAAAAGTACATAGAAATCTGGGAGCCTACACTGATTTAAACTTCAAATTTGAGTTTCATATTGTGGGCTCATTGTTGCCGTCTTCACTGTTAACACATTAACTGCCACAGAGTTTGCCCGTCTCATACCACTCTCTGCCACCACTCTAAGCCTATGGAGATGTTCACCTTCTTTGCAGGGCTATAACTTTTTAAATTGTATTGATAAATTGACATTACTATGGCCCATTCAACATCGATTATCTATCGTTTAGGATGTAGGAACGTTATACTTTTTCATTCATAGATTCATACGAAAATACCGTCTAGAATATAAATATGTTTTTATCGTTTTCTGCAGTAATTCCTAGAACGTGAGTTATAGGCATAAACGCATATATAGATTATCAACTGCCGTTTGTTGCCGATACACGCTATATTAAAAATTTCAACTGTACATGATCCTAAACGTTATGACTCATCATGCGCGGATGAACGGGGGGGGGGGGGGGTCGTTTATAATTCCGTGATCGTCAGTAAATGCTTTATGTAGTATGGGTGATATATTGATCAGAGCAGTTTGCATTAATAATAATAAACAATCACGCTGAAAATTACGTCAGCGTCCTCTTACCGTTCGCCGATGAGACTGGAGGAAAAAGATCCCACTTATTTGACGGAGATCTACTAGATCCATTTCCGGTTTGTATAATAATAATAAACGCCCAAATCATATCGATTATTGAGTTATGGCAGCGATCCATATACACGGATGTGTGTCTAGAGTCCCGCAACAATATGTGAGTGCCGGACGCATTTCCCAGATGCACGGAGATCACCAGAGATCCATTTCCGGTTGTAACTAGCCCGATCATCCACCAGGCGGCAGTATTGAAGTGTTGCAGAGTTGTGCAGGCTCCCACTGTATCAGCCGAGGCTGGGTGAGGGAATTATGAATACCATGGCGAAAAAATTAAATATGATCTCAATAACGTTGTACGCCGTGGAATGGCAGAATCAGCATGACCTTGAAACACGTTGTACGACGTTATTGGCGCCCAATGTGTTAACATCCAACCATGGTCGCACTGAGTAGTGTACTTGCAGAGGTGGTGGTCAGTGCAAGCACCCAACAATATGATATACTTCTCTGTGCCTGTTTTGACGTGCAAAAAATAACGTTATCATTCACTAACATTTTGGACCCCTCTACAGACTTTCCCAACAGCACTTCAGAGAGAGATGCGCTACTGTCGTCTGACTCCTGCCTAAGCTCACCTACAAGCTCCTTGTCACCTCAGTCCACTCCAAGACTATGCCCCATCACAAATAAACGTGCGTACATTTACCATGTATACTTTTGGGGACGTTGAAGGTTTCATTCAATTGGTAAATGGTCGGCCCAAAACTGTTCTTACTGACTATGTAAATGTGTTAAAAAAAAGAAACACCTGTCATACAGAATGGCACTATTCTAAAATGGTTCAATGTATGTTCAAAAACAACACATTAATTGAAAGCAGACATTCTGAACTTTGACCTCATAGTTCATTGTTTCATTTAAAATACAAATGATATTGTCTCAGAGGCAAAACAACCAATCTCTCATATCTGTGCTAATTATGGCTTACTGTATTCCAGGTCTGCAGATGTCCTCATTGTCCTCCACCAGTGAGTGCTCCATCAGCCGAGAGAAGGGAACAGCAGCACTGGACAATAACTGGTTGTCTGCAAACATCCTCAAAAGAAACATTTGAATGAAATTTCCTGCAAGATGGTACTGGATTATCCTAAGTCCTTCAAGGATGTGATCGAGGATCAAGTAATAGGTAGTGGCTACGATTCTCTAGCAAAACAACGATGCAGAGTGGACAACCACAAAAGGATTGGTCCATCAACGATGACTCAGCCCAGCAGTGTTGACAAGGGAAAGACACGAAGGAAGATTTCTTATGGATGTGTGAACCCAGAACCTCAACTGCGTGCTGCAAATGACGAATTGCAGAGGAAGATGAAAGAGGAGCTACATAAAATGTTTGAGGAAAATGAGAAAGATGAGAAGAAAATAGAAGCATTGATGACTAACACGTTTGCCTCCCAGAGAAGAGATGTCCTAGATGAGAAAGACGCACAGACTTTGAAAAAAGAATGGCCCTATCTTTTCAACACAACTGGCTTGGAGGCTCATTTCAATTAACTGACCGGTGTCCAGATAAATGAAGAATTCCAAGAGGCCATGAATGTAAAATACAAAAGAGTCCTGGGATTTTTCAAGTGTCAGCGCCCAGAAAGAGATAGTGTTGCAGGAAAACTCCAACCTCAAATCCAGGCTGCGGGTTGTGATGACTCCGTTGGGACTGTGTTACTGTTTTTATCTCACTTCAAAGAAGACCAAAACCAGATGCTCATCAATGTTGAAGATACCTGTCTTGCAGCAGATGTGAACTCACAGGATCTTCCAACAACCCCATGCATATTGCTGTGTGGTAAGTTAAAGTATAATAGCCATTTCATGTTTAAAAAAAAGAGAATAACTGGATAAATGTAAAGTATAACTTGTCAGCTCAGTTTTGACTATTTTTCTGTGTCTGTGTGTGTGCACGTGCGTCTGTCATACCTTCACAGGACAAAGCATCTGCCTTCATGGTAGCAGTGAACCAGGTGGTGGTCAATGATGGAGTCTCAACGTTCACTGAAGCAGTTAATGACATGTTCATGATCTATTATGCCCTCAACATCGACTATCCTGTAGAGCTGGGTGCAACAATGGAGTTTCTTCAAAGGTAATTGTATATTTTTTTCATCTTTTAATTCTTCAACAGGTCCACGGAGGACGCCATAGCCCATGTGCTGCACACAGCAGCATCACACCTGGACAAGAGGCAGGGGAACTATGTGAGAATGTTGTTCATCGACTACAGCTCAGCATTCAATACCATAGTCCCCTCCAAACTCATAGCCAAGCTCAGGGACCTGGGCTTGAACTATGACCTCTGCCAGTGGGTCTTGGACTTCCTGACGGGCAGACCCCAGGTGGTGAGAGCAGGCAACTGCACCTCCTCATCCATCACTCTCAACATAGGGGCCCCCCAGGGCTGTGTTCTGAGTCCCCTCCTCTACTCCCTGTACACACATGACTGTGTGGCACAGCGGAACAACAACACAATCATCAAATTTGCTGACGACACAGTAGTGGTGGGCCTGATCTCTGCAAATGACGAGAGGGCCTACCTGGAGGAGGTCAAGGTTCTAGCGGGATGGTGTAAAGAGAACAGCCTCTCCCTGAACGTCAGCAAAACAAAGGAGATGATTGTGGACTTTAGGAGGTCGGGGGTCAGGGACTACAGCTCCCTCAGCATCGACGGGGCACCGGTTGAGAGAGTGAACAGTTTTAAGTACCTCGGAGTCCACATATCCGAGGACTTGACATGGATCAGACACATTGACAGTGTTGTGAAGAAGGCACGGCAACGCCTCTACTTCCTCAGGTGCCTAAGGAAGTTCCAAGTCAGTCAGAAGATCCTTAAGAACTTCTACTCATGTACAATAGAGAGCATCCTGACTGGCAATATCACCTCCTGGTTTGGGAATAGCACCACACAAGACCGTAGCAGACTACAGAGAGTGGCCCGTTCAGCCGAACGCACAATTGGAGGGGGACTTCCCACTCACCAAGACATTTACAACAAGCGGTGCATCGGTAAGGCTAAGATAATTATCAAAGACTCCAGCCACCCAAATAACTGCCTCTTTGAACTGCTGTGGTCAGGCAAGCGATACCGGAGTCTCATGGCAAGCACAGAGAGACTCAACAGAAGCTTCTATCCCCAGGCCATCAGGATGCTCAACGAACAATAACACTATGTAACAACCATCAAATGCACTCACAGCCAGGGTGCGAATCATGGGGGAGCTGGGGGAGCCATGGCTCGCCTATATGAGACATCAGCCCCCCTGAAAACATGATTTGTGAATTTTTGGGGGGTCTCTAAAATACTGACAATAAATGCTATTTTTGCCATGTGTAACTGAGGGGTACAATTCCCTGACTGTATTGATAAGTATGGTATCATTAAACCACTACCGCTTTATGTACTTTAACTACTGGCCACACAGTACATGATATAGATATGATGAACACTTTCCCACCTGATGAAACCAAGTCCACACAAATGTATCCGTTGAATCTGTAATATATAGCAAAGGGTATATACAACGTTCACGTAATGACATTTATGATTTGAATGCACTTGTAAGGCAAATGAGTATTCGTAGGCAAATCAACATTGAATGTCCAATCTCTGGTTACGCAGGAAGCAAGTATACAACCTGGTTCTTTAGGGAACTATAGCGATGGTACTTAATGATTATAGCTGGATACACTAAAGGGGGTCCCGCTGGTTGTAAGTCAGTAGGGGGGGGGGGGGGGGTTAGGAGAGCCGCTGGCGATATCCCATCTGGCCAACGATTTCTTGGGAGAATTCAGAGTGCTGAACACGGTGCCCACAGAACCTTGGTCCACAGATGAATACAGTTGGGCCCTCTTGTAGACGGTAGCTGCCGGTCCACAACGAAGAGACGTGAGGCGACCTCACTCGGGTTAGAGCGCCGTCTCACCTGGA
The DNA here is from genome assembly GCF_963971535.1 of Notolepis coatsorum. NCBI lineage: Eukaryota > Metazoa > Chordata > Actinopteri > Aulopiformes > Paralepididae > Notolepis > Notolepis coatsorum. The sequence continues at coordinate 154,044,824 of NC_140168.1, read as the reverse complement.
CTCCTCTCGGGGGTAGTTCCAACACCAGTGTTGGCTGTTATCCATGGCATAATCAAAGCACCCAAAGCAAGTAGATAATCCAAGCCGTGTAGGGCTCGCCATCATCCGGGTAAGGTAATCCAATGTGCAGGTCCACTCGTCCTTGCCCAGAACTCCTCGGATGAAAGCACCACACGTGGTCTGCCCAGCCTGGTTAAGACTCTAGATAACGCGAGGAAAACGATGGGGGTACTGCTCACTTTATAACCCTAACCGAACGATGCACCATACATAATAGACTATTATTAACTAAATCGAAATACGTCCCACTCGACGGTATAGTGCCAAACTATGACAATTCAACTATTAATCCACACGATGTCTCAATGCCATTCTGAGGCCAAGTTGACCATACTGCACCACACGTGTATCGTGGGTGAGGCTTAACGTCTTGCCACTAGGTTGGAGGGTAAAGAACTAAGGGCTAAGGGAAGTTCTACTTTACTTGCGCCATATATATATGCGCTGTGAACAAATAGTACCATTCGTATTTCGGCAGACGTATTCCTACGCAGAACCGGGGCTAGTAACGACATGTTCGTCGGCACGATTGAACTTGAACCAAGGGGCTTGGCTGCTGGCGCCAAGTTCTTGTCCAATGAGAGAATGAAACTATTATGGGCTGTTAGTAGACCAAAGGGATATTCAGTGTATATGTACAAGGAATATACAAGGGATATCAAACGATATACAAATACTATTAAATATATATCCATAAATAAATATATATATTCGGTTTAATCTGATCCTTCACAACACCATGCATTTCTCATTTTTCTGTAATTTTCTGTATCGTCATCATCGTGTATAATAATACAATTAGGCTATTTTGATGTATGATTAATGATTTTTGCACTAATTCACTGTAATAGACAATAGCATAAATCTATGCAGATATACCCTACTCGTAATAGATGGCATTATGCATGCTATTCTTGCGTTTACCATTCGGAGCGTGGCGGCGCTGCAGCCTGCAGGCACAAATCAAACAAAATAAATACAGGTATTCAGGATAATAATAATAATAATAATAATAATAATAATAATAATAATAATAATAATAATAATAATAATAATAATAATGTCGAAAGTTAAACAAAATATCAAAGAAGTAAGCCTTCTAACCAATTTTGGTTTTACAAAGAAGGTGAAGCAGCCTGCTGCGGGGACTATACTTCTGTGACATGCAGATTTTGAGAATTGGGCAGATCTTCACCATCAGGTGGGTGGCGATAATGTTGCATTTGCCTACTATAATAATGTTAGACTCGATGTGTTTGGTCGTGCACTTGTTGTTCGATATTGGTTCATCCATGTGTTTATGTGTAAATAGGACTGTTGTGTGTGAATTTGAGTGTTGGATCAGAGGGGTTAATCTGATCATGTGTATTTCATATGTGCGTCTTCATCATGCATGCAGACACCTGTGTGGTGTACTGTGGACTATGTGTGGTTCTGTAACGTTACTCATACCTATAGCCAATGGGCTTGCATCCACCTACCGCATATTTTAATACACTTTATTGTATATTAATTATATAGTTATTGCCTGACACCACACTTCGCCCTTTGCTTTTTATTAGCTTTTTATTAGTGTATTCGTGTAGTTATTAGTGTATTTGTGCTTTGTCGCAAATCGCAATGACCACCAACCAGCAGACACTTGCCCTCATACTGCTCCTGGCCCGTCTTTTGTGGATAGGCAGGTAGGCAACTCCGGTTACAATCACGAGCGCCACGGTAAATATGATTGGCTGTGATCGGTTGTCTGAAAATATGTCAGCAAGCGTCACAGTAAAGTCCTCCCTGTGAGGCATGCGCAGCACTGCTGACCCCCCCCCCCCCCTCCCAGAAAGAAAAATGATTAGCTCCCCCGAAGACCATGGTATGGTTCGCACACTGCTCACAGCACACAGATCCACACGCACACACTCACTTTAAACAAACAACTCACTGCAGCACCCACTTTAGAACACCTAAACACACTTTATATTTATTGGTAAAGAATTTGCACTACAACCCATACCTCATTACACCTTACTGTAAATTGTACCTAAATTGTACCTCATCCCATTTCTGCTTTGCACTGTATAGTATATTGTATATTATTATATTGTATAGTATATTGTATGGTAACTCAGTTACTTCTACTCTGCATTGAACATTGTATATATGTACATACTGAACACTTGTGTCTACGTACTTGACTTCTATTTTATACTTGCTATACTTATTTTATACTTATCTATTTTTGTCTAGCACAGTCTCTGGAGCGTAACAGAAAGAAGCATTTTGTATAAAAGTATTCTGTACTTCTGTATGACAACTAATAAAGAAACTTGAACTTGAAACTTCATTTACCGGTATAATGAACTTTTAATCATGTGAGTGAATCAATGCAGAGCGGAAGGCAGGGCATGAGTGACAGAGCCCATTGTTTCTGTGAGGTTCGCCTCTTCCCTGGACCTTTAATTCCTGTTCCCTGGACCTTTAATTCCCTGTCTCCTCACCTCACCAGCCCCCACCCTCGCGTTGTCGTTGTTTATTTATTGCATTCCCTGCCTCGCTCCGTTCCTTTAAGGTACTGTGAGGATTATGTGTTTGATTTGTCCGTGCCGAACACACACTTCTAAGTCAAGTATCAATTACCATCACGCACCTGATGTGTGTTCTAATTAGCGCCCCAGTGGGCTTTAAATACCTCGATCTCCCCCCCAGTCCTCGTTCGGGTCGTTCTCTATCTGTAAGCTCCTACGGGAGATTCTCTCTATTCCGTATCCGTATCTTATCGGTATCTGTATGCTGGTTCTTCTCCGGCGTGAGACGAGGTGCCAGCCATCGCCACCTGTCGCCGTTAGCCTGGATTGGGACACAGCCGATGCGCTCTCTAATTCTCTACGGGAGGTTTCCAGTGTTCCACCCCAGACGCGCATCGCTTCCTAATACTCTACGGGAGGATGCGTCTCTCCAAGCCGACGCGCACCACTCCAGACGTGCTACTACTCCAGGCGCGCTCTTCAAGCCGACGCGCACTACTCCAGACGCGCATCGCTTCCTAATACTCTACGGGAGGATGCGTCTCTCCGAGCCGGCGCGCTCTTCTAGCCGACGCGCTACTACTCCAGACGTGCTACTACTCCAGACGCGCTACTACTCCAGACGCGCTACTACTCCAGACGCGCTCCACTCCAGACCCCCGAGCCGGCGCGCTCTTGCGCGCTCTCCAAGCCGACGCGCCCCACTCCAGACGTGCATCGCTTCCTAATACTCTACGGGAGGATGCGTCTCTCCGAGCCGGCGCGCTCTTCTAGCCGACGCGCTACTACTCCAGTCGTGCTACTACTCCAGACGCGCTACTACTCCAGACGCGCATCGCTTCCTAATACTCTACGGGAGGATGCGTCTCTCCGAGCCGGCGCGCTCTTCTAGCCGACGCGCTACTACTCCAGACGTGCTACTACTCCAGACGCGCTACTACTCCAGACGCGCTACTACTCCAGACGCGCTCCACTCCAGACCCCCGAGCCGGCGCGCTCTTGCGCGCTCTCCAAGCCGACGCGCCCCACTCCAGACGTGCATCGCTTCCTAATACTCTACGGGAGGATGCGTCTCTCCGAGCCGGCGCGCTCTTCTAGCCGACGCGCTACTACTCCAGACGTGCTACTACTCCAGACGCGCTACTACTCCAGACGCGCTACTACTCCAGACGCGCTCCACTCCAGACCCCCGAGCCGGCGCACTCTTCTAGCCGGCGCGCTACTACTCCAGACGCGCTCCTACTCCAGACGCGTTCCTACTCCAGACGCGCATCGCTTCCTAATTCTCTACGGGAGGATGCGTCTCTCCGAGCCGGCGCGCTCTTCAAGCCGACGCGCCCTACTCCAGACGTCTAGCCGGCGCGCTACTACTCCAGACGCGCATCGCTTTCTAATTCTCTACGGGAGGATGCGTCTCTCCGAGCCGGCGCGCTCTCCGAGCCGGCGCGCTCTTCAAGCCGACGCGCTCCACTCCAGACCCCGAGCCGGCGCGCTCTTCAAGCCGACGCGCCTCGCTTCCTAATCCTCTACGGGAGGATGCGTCTCTCCGAGCCGGCGCGCTCCACTCCAGACCCCGAGCCGGCGCGCTCTTCTAGCCTGCGCGCTCCTACTCCATCCCTGTAAGCAGCTCTGGCCCTCGCCCTATCCAAGGCCTTAACCCTGTTTTCTCTGTCACTGTCTCCAGCCCGCCTCCCCGGGCCTCTGTCCCTGTTCCCCTCTCCAGTGCCCCTGTTCCTGCCCTGTCCTTTGCCCTGGCCCTGTCCTTTAGCCTTAGCCCCTTAGCCTGCTCGCCTCTTAAAGGCACAGTGCCAATTTTCCCTATTTCTTGTTTCCAGTATTTTGTGTTCTCCCTTAAAGGGACAGTGCCGCTTTTTGTTTGTATTCAATAAATGCCCTGTTCTTGGCTTACTCTCATACCTGTCTTGTGTTGTGCGATTGGGGTCGGTTACAAACCATAACAGTACGACCCGACCAGTCGACGACCCCAGCCAGCACAGACAGTGTATGTTGAGTTTGTCCTTTGTTTAGCTCCCCTGTTAGCCTTTGTTAGTTCCCCTGTTAGTTTCCCTGTTAGCTCCCCTGTTAGCCTGTTAGTCTCCCCTGTTAGCTTCCCTGTTAGCTTCCCTGTTAGTCTCCCCTGTTAGCTTCCCTGTTAGCTCCCCGGTTAGCCTCGTTAGCTCCCCTGCAGCTTGCCAGGCCTCTACTACCAGCTTGGCCCCAGTCTGCTAGCTTAGCCCCGGCTGCTAGCACAGCCTCTATGTTAATGCAGCCCTTGCAGCTAGCATAGGCCCTGTAGCTAGCCATGCCCAGGCAGCTAACCCGGTCCCTCTGCTTGGCCTCCACTTTTTGTGTAGCTTTCCCACTGCTAGGACTGCCCCTTCAGCTAGCAAGGTCAGTTTCCCCACTGCTAGGACTGCCCCTTCAGCTAGCAAGGTCAGTTTTCTCCCACTGCTAGGACTGCCCCTTCAGCTAGCAAGGTCAGTTTCCCCGCTGCTAGGACTGCCCTTTCAGCTAGCAAGGTCAGTTTTCCCACTGCTAGGACTGCCCCTTCAGTTAGCAAGGTCAGTCTTCCCCGCTGCTAGGACTGCCCTTTCAGCTAGCAAGGTCAGTTTTCCCCACTGCTAGGACTGCCCCTTCAGCTAGCAAGGTCAGTTTCCCCACTGCTAGGACTGCCCCTTCAGCTAGCAAGGTCAGTTTTTCTCCCACTGCTAGGACTGCCCCTTCAGCTAGCAAGGTCAGTTTCCCCGCTGCTAGGACTGCCCTTTCAGCTAGCAAGGTCAGTTTTCCCACTGCTAGGACTGCCCCTTCAGCTAGCAAGGTCAGTCTCCCCGCTGCTAGGACTGCCTCTTCAGCTAGCAAGGTCAGTTTCTCCCACTGCTAGGACTGCCCCTTCAGCTAGCAAGGTCAGTTTCCCCACTGCTAGGACTGCCCCTTCAGCTAGCAAGGTCAGTTTTCTTCCACTGCTAGGACTGCCCCTTCAGCTAGCAAGGTCAGTTCCCCACAGCTAGGACTGTCCTTCCAGCTAGCTTGTTCTCTCATGCTGGTCCAGCCCTGTCTGCTAGCCTAGCTCCGGCAGCTAGCGCAGCCTCTATGTTAATGTAGCAGTACAGCTAGCATAGGCCCTGTAGCTAGCAGTGCCCTGGCAGCTACCCTGTCCCTCTGCTAGCCCCACTTTTGGTGTAGCTTCCCCGCTAGCATGGCCCAATTTTTTGTTTGTTGCCTTGTTTATGTCCCCTGCCCCTCTGTCTGTATTTTTGGGTCGCCCGGTGGCTCCCGTGGAGGGGGGGGTACTGTGAGGTTCGCCTCTTCCCTGGACCTTTAATTCCTGTTCCCTGGACCTTTAATTCCCTGTCTCCTCACCTCACCAGCCCCCACCCTCACGTTGTCGTTGTTTATTTATTGCATTCCCTGCCTCGCTCCGTTCCTTTAAGGTACTGTGAGGATTATGTGTTTGATTGGTCCATGCCGAACACACACTTCTAAGTCAAGTATCAATTACCATCACGCACCTGATGTGTGTTCTAATTAGCGCCCCAGTGGGCTTTAAATACCTCGATCTCCCCCCCAGTCCTCGTTCGGGTCGTTCTCTATCTGTAAGCTCCTACGGGAGATTCTCTCTATTCCGTATCCGTATCTTATCGGTATCTGTATGCTGGTTCTTCTCCGGCGTGAGACGAGGTGCCAGCCATCGCCACCTGTCGCCGTTTGCCTGGAGTGGGACACAGCCGATGCGCTCTCTAATTCTCTACGGGAGGTTTCCAGTGTTCCACCCCGATGCGCTTCCTAATACTCTACGGGAGGATGCGTCTCTCCAAGCCGACGCGCACCACTCCAGACGTGCTACTACTCCAGGCGCGCTCTTCAAGCCGACGCGCACTACTCCAGACGCGCATCGCTTCCTAATACTCTACGGGAGGATGCGTCTCTCCGAGCCGGCGCGCTCTTCTAGCCGACGCGCTACTACTCCAGACGTGCTACTACTCCAGACGCGCTACTACTCCAGACGCGCTACTACTCCAGACGCGCTACTACTCCAGACGCGCTCCACTCCAGACCCCCGAGCCGGCGCGCTCTTCTAGCCGGCGCGCTACTACTCCAGATGCGCTACTACTCCAGACGCGCTACTACTCCAGACGCGCTACTACTCCAGACGCGCTCCACTCCAGACCCCCGAGCCGGCGCGCTCTTCTAGCCGGCGCGCTACTACTCCAGATGCGCTCCTACTCCAGACGCGTTCCTACTCCAGACGCGCATCGCTTCCTAATTCTCTACGGGAGGATGCGTCTCTCCGAGCCTGCGCGCTCTCCGAGCCGGCGCGCTCTTCAAGCCGACGCGCCCTACTCCAGACGTCTAGCCGGCGCGCTACTACTCCAGACGCGCATCGCTTTCTAATTCTCTACGGGAGGATGCGTCTCTCCGAGCCGGCGCGCTCTCCGAGCCGGCGCGCTCTTCAAGCCGACGCGCTCCACTCCAGACCCCGAGCCGGCGCGCTCTTCAAGCCGACGCGCATCGCTTCCTAATCCTCTACGGGAGGATGCGTCTCTCCGAGCCGGTGCGCTCCACTCCAGACCCCGAGCCGGCGCGCTCTTCTAGCCTGCGCGCTCCTACTCCATCCCTGTAAGCAGCTCTGGCCCTCGCCCTGTACAAGGCCTTAACCCTGTTTTCTCTGTCCCTGTCTCCAGCCCGCCTCCCCGGGCCTCTGTCCCTGTTCCCCTCTCCAGTGCCCCTGTTCCTGCCCTGTCCTTTGCCCTGGCCCTGTCCTTTAGCCTTAGCCCCTTAGCCTGCTCGCCTCTTAAAGGCACAGTGCCAATTTTCCCTATTTCTTGTTTCCAGTATTTTGTGTTCTCCCTTAAAGGGACAGTGCCGCTTTTTGTTTGTATTCAATAAATGCCCTGTTCTTGGCTTACTCTCATACCTGTCTTGTGTTGTGCGATTGGGGTCGGTTACAAACCATAACAGTTTCAAACATTCATTGAGAGCAGCACACACATAGGCTATAGCAGTATCACGGTATGTAGCCAAGGCCCACCAATGTGAGAATGAACGGAATTGTGTAAATGTACACCATTTGACAACGATGTCAATCCTTTTATGTACCACTCGTCTACAGATGCATGTTCAAGATAAATCCGGACAAGGGCTCAAAAGTCCACAAACAAGGTAATAAAAAGTGTCTTGCAGTCAATCCCAAGGTCCTGTCACTCATATCGAAGATATCAGAGCATGACTGGCTGTAGTGACTGGTGAGTTTGCTGTTAATTAATTTGATTACTTGTGATTTATTTCATGTCCCTTTTTTCAAAACTATTTGGCAGGTGATTGGATCAACCTCTATTCAGGTCAATCTAATTCTTTCCACCACAAGGTTGGGAGTAAAGCGAATACAGTTTCCACTGGAAAAAAAACCTTCAGTGTTTCAAGTTCAAGTTTCAAGTTTCTTTAATAGTTGTCATACTGAAGTACAGAATACTTTTATACAAAATGCTTCTTTCTGTTACGCTCCAGAGACTGTGCTAGACAAAAGTAAAAATAGAAGTCACGTACGTAGACACAGTGTTCAGTATAATACATATGTACAATGTTCGATGCAGAAGTAACTGAGTTACCATACAATATACAATACTATGCAATATACTAAAATACAATATACTATATAGTGCAAAGCAGAAATGGGATGAGGTACAATTTAGGTACAATTTACAGTAAGGTGTACTGAGGTATGGGTTGTAGTGCAAATCCTTTACCAATAAATATAAAGTGTGTTTAGGTGTTCTAAAGTGTGGAGAGTGGGTGCTGCAGTGTGTTGTTTGTTTAAAGTGAGTGTGTGCGTGTGGATGTGTGTGTTGTGAGTGCATTTGATGGTTGTTGCATAGTGTTATTGTTCGTTGAGCAACCTGATGGCCTGGGGATAGAAGCTTCTTCTGAGTCTTTCTGTGCTTGCCATGAGACTCCAGTATCGCTTGCCTGACCGCAGCAGTTCAAAGAGGCAGTTGTTTGGGTGGCTGGAGTCCTTGATAATTCTCTTAGCCTTACCCCTGCACCGCTTGTTGTAAATGTTCTGGAGAGTGGGAAGCCCCCCTCCAACTGTGCGTTCGGCTGAACGTGCCACTCTCTGTAGTCTACTACGGTCTTGTGCAGTGCTATTCCCAAACCAGGAGGTGATATTGCCAGTCAGGATGTTGCCAGTGCTGTTCTTTGCTCTTCCAATTAAGAAACTCATTTCATTTCAGATATAACTAATGTTAATAGCAGCATCTACGCTAACCTCCACCATTGTTGTTTTGAAATGAACAGTTGCTTCCCACTGTTGTCACACCTAAACCATCTCTTCTCGTAGATTACAAACTTTTCTCTATGGAGATTTGTCAGAATGATGTGGGCAGTGAAACGTGAGCTCACAAGATCAGAATGGTCTCATGTCCAAATTCTGAAGATTTGGACATCACTCTGATGCAATTTCTTCTTTATTTCTCCATGAGGTTGATTGAATTAGTATTTCTGTTTGTGTGTATTACAGATAATCGAGAGACATCAGGACTCAAATGAAGCGAAACCAGATACAGCAGAACTGGAAGAAAGAGGATGAATAACATTCTTGTTTTCAGTTCAGTTAATTTTTATATTGGACACATGACAATGGTCATTCCATAAATCGCCAACGTTTTACCAGCTGCTGTTGCAGCATTGTCCGAAAAGGGCTAGGGAGAAGCACTATAGCTTGCCGGGCCCTACGCCTGAAGACTACCTTTTTTATACACATATATACCTGCACATATTCATACATGATACATATTCATACATGATGTTTATAGCATTGCTCTGTATATATACATATACACATATATATATAAATAATAAGCTGTGTATATGAAGACTTATTTTTTTTATACACGTATATACCTGCAGATATATGATACATGCTACATATTCATACATGATGTTTATAGCATTGTTCTGTATATACTGTATACATACACATATACACACACGCATATATATATATATATTTATCCCATAAATACTGTATCATATTATAAATAATAAGCTGTATACCAACTGGGGTGCTCTTTGCCATGGATATGTATGTATGTGTGTATATATATATATATATATATATATATATATATATATATATATATATATATCCATACACACATGGCAAAGAGCACCCCATAGTTGGTATACACAGCTTATTTACAATATGATTAAAATGTTGGCATGTATATAAAGTGATATACAGTAGATATACACATTATAGTATATTATGGTTGAGAACTTTGGTTCCGCACGGACGTTTACAGTGACATTCCATATAAATGTTGTGCTTTCCATATAAAATGTTGTGCTAATAAATACCGCTCTCCTTCGAGACGCCACCTCTGACTCATCTCTCAGCACTATACAATATTATGCTATATACAATATAGTAGTTTCCTTTTCACCATTGGCAGATTATCATCCACATTGGAGAATAGAGCTTTTACATGTTTATTTCTACTTTTGACACATTAACTGTACTGACTTTTACAAGGTATATCAACTGTATGTATGAACTCCAAATATACTGAGAAGAGTGCTTGCATGTGGGTTGTTGAACTGGAGTGCAGCTGAGACCATGCAAAATGAATACTTAACCCATTTAGACATAAAACGCCTGCTAAAAACTCCTATTAAAACCTATGCAATTGGGGTTTTTTGGAAAGATTTTCAGAATTGTCAATGTTAACTAAAACCTTTTATAACAGCTTCTGGAGCAGATTGAAACATGAAATGAAAACCATTTGATAGATTAGAACTTGGGCTTTTATTTGAACATCATCATTAATTTCCCCTAATGTACATTGACATTTAAAAAAGAAAAATGTCTTGTCCAGATACTTTTAAAGGGATTTCAAATAGGGTAATTTGAATGTCATTTTGAGTTTACAGCAGTTGGGCTGTAAAAATACAGAGAATATAAAGCAAATATCTGTATACATTTTTTTTACGGCTGAACTTTGAGTTCTGTCACTTAATTGAAGGAGTTTGATTGTAATAATTTTGGAAAAACCTGCCAAATAACAGTGTTTCACTGCTGAACGAAGTTCTGTCACTTAATTGAAGGTGTTTCATCATAATAATTTTGGAAAAACTTGTGAAATAACAGTGTTTCACTGCTGAACTTTAAGTTCTGTCACTTTATTGAAGGAGTTTGATTGTAACAATTTAGGAAAAACCTGTAAAATAACAGTGTTTCACTGCTGAACTTTAAGTTCTGTCACTTTATTGAAGGAGTTTGATCGTAATAATTTAGGAAAAACCTGTCAAATAACAGTGTTTCACTGCTGAACTTTAAGTTCTGTCACTTTATTGAAAGAGTTTGATCGTAACAATTTAGGAAAAACCTGTAAAATAAGTGTTTCACTGCTGAACTTTAAGTTCTGTCACTTTATTGAAGGAGTTTGATTATAATAATTTTGGAAAAACCTGCCAAATAACAGTGTGTCACTGCTAAACTAAGTTCTGTCACTTTATTGAAGGAGTTTGATCGTAATAATTTAGGAAAAACCTGTGAAATAACAGTGTTTCACTGCTGAACTTTAAGTTCTGTCACTTTATTGAAGGTGTTTGATCATAATTTTTTTAAATACTGAAAGTTGCCTTATTTTCACATACAGTAAAATGATGAGTATCTTATGTGTTTTTACATACAATTCAATGTAATTTAACATTCAACACAATTAAGCGAATACATGTATTTAAAAAGAATTACCTGTAGAATAACTGAAGGTTTTTACTTTTTTTTTTATTATATTATTGAATTTTTTAACATTATTTAACATTACATTTAAAGTTTAACAGCAAAAAAACAGAAAGTTGCCTTATTTTCACATACAGTAAAAGGATGTATATTCTAGGTGTTTTACATGTAATTTAACATTCAAGACAATTAAGCAATGGAATAATCCTGTAAAAAAAAGATAATTTCCTATTAAATCAATTTACAGATTACAATCTTTATTTAATGGTTAATATTTGTATCAAAGGTTATTTACTGTATTTTTATGGTATTTACACTTAAAGTAGAAAAACAAAGGTAATCTGTAAAATAATGGACATATTGGACTTTGTTACAGCTGTACTCAAATGTAACTGGCCCGTCGATTATTGTGACCAGGCTGTCCTGTGGATTTCAGCTGTCGCTGTACTGAATTTACTGGTAAGCTAACTTCGGTTTAACGTTAGTTTGTTTACTGCAGTTATGTTAAGGTAACGTTACAGTAGCAACTGCTCAAATAAAGCTGTATCCACATTGCTGTCAAGTTAACGTTATGGTCTCTCGAAAATTGAATGAATCTGTATATCCTGTATCTGTTAATGACATTTACATATCTGTAGATACTATATCTATATCTGTACATATCTCTTACCTACTCTTACTAGTTACGCTGCTGGCCAGTATGACTTACTACCATAGTGTCTTTATACCTGTATCACTGTACATATTAATACTATATCTATATCTGTACATATCTCTTACCTACTCTTACTAGTTACGCTGCTGGCCAGTATGACTTACTACCTTACTACCAAATGTCTCTGTACTGGGCTCTGTTAAGGAAGGACAGGACACACTCACTGAGAAACATTGCTTTATACTGAAAACTAGGGTAAGCCATTTTAAGTTTATTAGTGAATCTTAAAAGTGAGGAACCAGCTGACTTGATTAAAGGGGCGTGTTTAAAACGGCCATTTTGTTTAGTTAAGTGCCCCCATTAAGGGACTGTTTCCTGTTTACTAGTAGCATCTGATTTGCTGAGTGAGCCATTAAGAGCCTGCCCTGTTTAAAAGCAGAGGTCCACACTGTGTTGAAGTCACTCTGTACTGGGCTCTGTTAAGGAAGGACAGGACACACTCACTGAGAAACATTGCTTTATACTGAAAACTAGGGTAAGCCATTTTAAGTTTATTAGTGAATCTTAAAAGTGAGGAACCAGCTGACTTGATTAAAGGGGCGTGTTTAAAACGGCCATTTTGTTTTGTTAAGTGCCCCCATTAAGGGCCAGGTGTTAAGACAGCACTAATTAGTGATAGTGATTTAAAGGCTTGCTGGTGTAGCGTCAGCGAAGCGTCGAGAAACGAAGAGGGACAAAGAGGAGGAGTTTTCCTGGAGTTCTCCGCCGAGGGATCCACCGATCCACCCAGTGCTAAGTACACCATAATCCTATATTTCCCTCCCACACTGCTATCTCTCTACTTCCTCCCTGCCACTCTTGACAAGACAATGTGTCTCATACCTATATCCACAATCTGCTCCTCCAGAACTGACTCTACCCATCCACGCCAGTTTGCTAGCAACCCGGCTAATCTCTCCTACCCTCCTACAGCCACTAATACACCTGTCACAGTACGGGGAGGCTTATGGAATTGTCAATCAGCAGTCAAGAAAGCTGACTTCATTACTGCCTACGCCCATAGTCTAAATCTGCAGCTCCTGGCTCTAACTGAGACCTGGATAACCCCCAATAACTCATCAACACCTGCAGCATTATCTACAAACTATAACTTCACTCACACACCTCGACCTTCCAGACGGGGTGGAGGCACTGCCCTCATGACATCTCCTTCATGGGCTACAAACGTAACACCACTCCCAGAACTGTCACTCTCCTCTCTCGAATATCATGCAGTATCTGTCTCTAATCCTTTCAATCTCACCATTGTTACACTCTACCGCCCTCCAGGTACACTCGATCACTTCACAGATGAGCTGGACATGCTTCTTAGCTCCTTACCGGAAGATGGTACCCCTCTCCTTCTACTGGGCGACTTCAACCTGCCTGACTCATCTCAGTCAGTCATAGTAGTCTCCCTCCTACAATCGTTTGACCTGACTCCCACTGCCATGCCTCCCACCCACAAAGCAGGCAACTCCTTGGATCTCATATTTTCCCGTAACTCCAGCATCATTAACACCACGGTAACTCCCCTACATGTATCTGACCATTCCTTCATATCCTTCTCACTAACTCTCATGCTTAACCGAAAGGTCTTCACCCCAACTCAAACAGTCTCACTCAGACGCAACCTGCCCTCCCTATCCCCCTCCACCCTCTCCTCTGACATACTATCCGCTCTACCTTTGAGTGACACCTTCTCTGCTCTCTCCACAGAGATGGCAACCTCCACCCTCCTTTCAGCCCTTGCAACCTCCTTCGACAAGCTCTGTCCCCTCGTTGAGAAACCTGCCCGCCGTTCCCCACCCAGTCCATGGCTGACAGATCCAGTGAGAGAACAAAGACAGGTCCTGAGAGCAGCTGAAAGGAAGTATAGAAAGTCACGCCTCACTGCTGACATCGACACATATCACAACCTCTTGTTAACATTCTCCAAAACCATCACTAATGCCAAAGCTTCTTTCTTCCACCATAGGATCGAGGCCTCTGCCAAGAATCTTCGCAAACTGCATGCTACCATGTCCTCCCTCCTCACTCCCCCCCCACCCCCCCCTCCCTCATCTTTCTCTGCCGAAGACTTTGCGATCTTCTTTGAGGAAAAAGTGGAGAACATCCGCAGCTCCTTCTCCCAACCCCCACCCATTCCAAATGCTGAATCGAGAACCTCATCCTTCACTCTGTCATCTTTCTCTCCCATTACAGAAGCAGAGACCCTGACACTGGTAACGTCAAACCGTCCGACTACTTGCCAGCTGGACCAGCTACCCTCCCCACTCCTCCAGACCATAGCACCAGACATCCTCCCATTCCTAACTGCAACCATCAACTCCTCACTCAACTCGGGGGTGGTCCCCACCTCCCTAAAACAAGCCAGAGTCACGCCGCTCATAAAAAAACCAACCCTGAACCCTACCGTCATAGGCAACTACCGTCCTGTCTCTCTTCTCTCCTTCCTTTCTAAAACACTTGAACGTGCTGTATCCAACCAACTTACTACTTATCTCTTACAGAATGACCTCCTAGACCCTAATCAGTCAGGCTTCAGGACTGGTCACTCCACAGAGACAGCCCTCATTGCGGTCACAGAGGCACTTCACTTAGCAAAAGCGAAAGGCCTCTCCTCTGTCCTGATTCTCCTAGATCTATCTGCAGCCTTCGACACAGTCAACCACCAGATCCTCCTTGCGGCCCTTGCAGGAATGGGAGTGGCTGGCTCTGCGCTGACATGGCTGTCATCATACCTCAATGACCGCTCCTACCAAGTGTCATGGAGAGGGACCCTGTCGGCCACCCGCCCCCTGCGGACGGGTGTCCCCCAGGGCTCGGTTTTAGGACCCCTTCTCTTCTCCCTCTACACTAAATCACTGGGTAACATTATCACGTCTCATGGCTTCTCCTACCATTGTTATGCCGACGATACTCAACTCTTCCTCTCCTTCCCTCCCTCAGATATCCACGTCTCTGTGCGGATCTCGGCCTGTCTGTCCGACATCTCAGCCTGGATGACGTCCAATCACCTCAAACTGAACCTAAGCAAAACAGAATTGCTCCACCTGCCGGCCAAATCCTCCCCCCTAACCGACCTTTCAATCACAGTCGAGAATGCAGCTGTGACTGCGTCCCCGACCGCCAAGAACCTTGGTGTTGTCCTCGACGACCAGTTGAACTTCTCTGCTCACATCGCAGCGACGACCAGAACCTGCCGATTCCTCCTGAGCAACGTCAGAAGGATACGCCCCTTCCTGACAAAAGAAGCCACCCAACTCCTCGTCCAATCAACAGTCATCTCCCGCCTCGACTACTGCAATGCACTGCTCGCTGGCCTCCCGGCCACTGCCACTAAGCCTCTTCAACTCATTCAGAACGCAGCGGCCCGCCTGATCTCAAACCTACCGAAGTCGGCCCATGTCACCCCACTTCTTAGGGACCTGCACTGGCTCCCCATTGCTGCACGAATCCGCTTCAAGGCCCTCGACCTAGCATACCGTGCGGCAAAGGGAACCGCTCCCGCCTACCTCCGGTCAATGGTCTCTAACTACACACCCTCAAGACCCCTACGCTCTGCATCTTCTGGCCGCCTCAGACCTACTCCTATCCAAGCTCCGGGAGGGTCATCAAAGAGAAGTCGCCTATTCTCAGTCCTTGCCCCACAATGGTGGAATGAACTACCCACCCCAGTTAGGACAGCCGAATCACGTCCAATCTTTCGCCGTCGACTAAAGACGCACTTCTTCAACCATTATCTGAATTGGCAACCTCCACCCTCCAAAAAAAAAAAAAAATCTAACCCTAACTAACCGTACTGTCATGCACTTGTCCTAATAAACTAACCTACACTGTAGCACTCAACACTTTGATGAACATTGTTGCTCAGCTGATAGAGTTGTGCCCTTCCTGATGGCTTGTCGTACAGAACTTGTAAGTCGCTTTGGATAAAAGCGTCAGCTAAATGACTAAATGTAAATGTAAATGTAGTGTCTTTATACCTGTATCACTGTACAAAGTACTGTATTTAATATTTCTCTTTTCTAACAGGGGCATCAAAGAGGGTGGTGTCAGATCCTGACCTGCACCAGTTCATCACTGAACCTACAGTAGACAGAGTAAAATAGAATAGTGCAGTGCAGTGCAATAAAATAGTAGAATAGAATAGATAAAAAAATGTTTACAGTGAAAGAGATACAGACAAATAGCTAGCTAGTCTATTGATAGTTATGTACAGTACATTCATCACAAAACACTCTATATTTTTTTATAATTTTATTCACATTGCAGAATGGGTACACTAGTCAATACACACAATTGTTAAGGGGATGCAGACCAGAGAAAATACGTTTGTCTTGTTTACATCAGGGTCCCCCTTTCTTCTTTCATTATTCTCCACATTGCTGTCAAGTTAACGTTATGGTCTCTCGAAAATTGAATGAATCTGTATATCCTATATCTGTTAATGACATTTACATATCTGTAGATACTATATCTATATCTGTACATCCCTTACCTACTCTTACTAGTTACGCTGCTGGCCAGTATGACTTACTACCATATAGTGTCTTTATACCTGTATCACTGTACAAAGTACTGTATTTAATATTTCTCTTTTCTAACAGGGGCATCAAAGAGGGTGGTGTCAGATCCTGACCTGCACCAGCTCATCACTGAACCTACAGTAGACAGAGTAAAATAGAATAGTGCAGTGCAGTGCAATAAAATAGTAGAATAGAATAGATAAAAAAATGTTTACAGTGAAAGAGATACAGACAAATAGCTAGCTAGTCTATTGATAGTTATGTACAGTTCAATGTACAGTTTCCTCCCCCTCAAATGTATATATTCTCTTTTAGAGTTGTCTGTATATCCTGTATGTCATAAATGTCTGGATGTAACAGTAGTGTGTACAAGTGTATGTTGTGTATAGACAGTAGACATACACAACATACAAGTCATAAATGTCTCGATGAATTTAAAATGGGGGACCCTGATGTAAACAAGACGAAAGTCTTTCTCAGGTCTGCATCCTCTTAGCAATTGTATGTATTGAGCTGTACTGTACTGTACCCATTCTGCAATCTGTTAATAAACTTTTCAATCAATCAATCAATCAATCAATCAATCAAGTGAATAGGAAAATATGATTATTCGATCCACAGGACAGCCTGATCACAAGAGTCGACGGTCCAGTTTACATTTTAACATAGATAAATGCCTTGTATTTTCAATTCATCATAACATAATATGACATACACGACATACAGATAGACAGTACTGCTACTGTACATCTATCCAGCTAAATGAACGTTAGCTAATGTTACGGCCAGCCTTGCGGTCGCATTCTATTTTTCGAGGGACCATAACCATAACGTTAACTTGACAGCAAATGTGGGTATGCTTTATTTGAGCAGTTGCTAGTGTTAGTTGATTGTCGTTCTGACATAACTGCAGTAAACAAACGAACGGTAAACCTAAATTATCTTACCATGATGATCCACCAGCCTGCTCAATCCAGTTACACTCCCCCCAGAGCGTAACTAGAGCCACAGTCTGCGAATCAGAGGCAGAGTAGGGCGGGTCTTCGGTGCCAGCAAGTTGTCTCGTAAAAAATAATACTGCACTGTATCTAGCTGATTATCCTTAAAAAACGCACGTTAATCGAAAATACCACACCATTACTGTACCCATGACAGTCAAATAATCAACAGAAAAGCATTACATTGCAAAATAATATGTCCAAGACTAGTGTCGCATGCACACACACACACACACAGATTGTACAATAACCGCCTCTCTCCACCGTGTAACTCGACTCCCCCTACTGGTTGAACCAGGCAGAGCAGCGTCAGCTGACGTCATCTTGCGTCAACAATCGGTGTCTAGCTTGCTACCGGCGTTAGAGACCTCGTTTTCCAGTCCCACATATGTACAATACATAGATAGAATTAAAGCCCTATTTGTTGCCTGTCGATTGCCCTTTCAGGTGACAAAATCCGTTCAGCGGTTCTCGAGTTACATGCCGATATGTGCCCCAAAGTACGCAAAAGTACACATTACCACCCCCCGACTCCCGGGGCTCTAGCTCCATCAATCATTTGGCGATCTCGAAAATCTTTACACAGGGTTGTAGCCAATGAGTGTGGCTTTCCAATGATACCCCATTATATGATAATTGGGGATCTATTGATCGATTTATGATAGAGAAAAGGCTTAACAGGTTAATGCTAACAGGGGAGTGGCTGGGCTGGTTGTAGGGGGTATTGTTCATGCCCAGCCCAAACTGGCAGAAGTGTTCAAATCTGGCCTGCCTTTGAGAGCCGTTTTCTCAGCCATAATCATCTAGAAAAAAGACTGTTTTACAAGATTCAAATGAGCACATCTTCTTCACACATTCTCAGATTTCAACTGAAATGGAGACATGTGGCATCAATCGCTGGTCACGGTCACATATTATGTAGTAGCAGTAAGCCGACCGTGTTGCTGGCTTATCCTTTCCCTCAATGACACATGCAACGTGTTGTTCCCCATCGAGGCCACATGTAGCAGGTCAACCATGCAGACCTTCAGCTGTGCCACCTTTCTTCTTCCCAGCGTGTGTTTTTCCCCTATGGAAAGTAACTAAGTATTTAAGAAATTTGCTTATCGTCTTCTCCAGAGAGAGACAAGAAGATGGATACCAGCGGACAGTGCCGGTTAGCCTAGGCATTGTCCAACTAACACCTCTCCCGAAGGCTAACCGGCACTATCCGCTTCCATTCATTGTGCTAAGCTAGGCTAACGTGCAGCCAGATAGCTTTCTACTGAACGCACAGAGAGGAAACTGGTATCTATCTTCTTGTCTCTCTCTGGAGAAGACGGTAAGCTAATTTCCCAAAATGTTGGCATGTTCCTTTAAATACAATTTCGAGCTACTTGTAATTTTAGGGAACTTTGTACTTTTGCTTCACTACGTTTCAAAGGATATTATTGTACTTTTTAGTCCACTACATGTATCTGAACCCATCAGTTACTAGTTACTTTGAAGAAAAGGATTTTGCATAGAAAACATATACAAAATGTATGAAGATTATATACTTTCACATTTGAAGCCTGTCAACTTCAAGATGATGTAATCAGAGCAGGATAACTGGATCACATACCACTTTACATAACCTTTAATCAGAGCAGCATAACTGGACCACATACCACTTTAACATCACCTTTAATCAGAGCAGCATAACTGGACCACATACCACTTCAACATCACCTTTAATCAGAGCAGCATAACTGGACCACGTACCACCCTCACATAACATTTAGACATCAGTGGATGGAGGTTTTAATGCGCCCAATCATTGGAATACACAAACATCATGTAGAATGCATACTTTTAATACTTAAGTACATCCAATAGATAATACTTCTCTAGAATAGAATTTGAAATGAAGCAGAGTACTCATCTATCTGGGTATTTCTACTTTTACTTAAGTAAAGGAACTGTGTACTTCTTCCACCACTCGTTTTTGTTATGGTTTGTAAGCAACCCCAACAGCACGACACAGACAGGTAGTTCAGAGTTAGTCAAAAACGAAGGGCGTATTTATTTTCACAAAACAGAAATGTGCAACAATAATGTTAATCCATTTGAGGGGAATGTCCTTTAGCCAAGTTGGGCTCTGCGGCTCTGCAGCACTGCCCTTATCAGAGTTGACTCTGCGGCACTGCCCTTAGCAGAGTTGACTCTGCGGCTCAGCCTCTAGCAAGGTTGACTCTGCAGCTTTATGCTATCCAACTCGTGGGGAAAAAAGAAACGGAGAATGTCATTAGTCCCAAAACATAGAAATTACGAGGCAGAGTCCAGAAACAAAACAACATTTCTTCAGTGTTTAAGGAAACACACAAAAACGGACGAAGGCAGTGAGTCCAGGACAAAAACTAGGATATGAGTTCATAGAAAAATAGTCTTCCAAAAGACTCACCAGTAGCAAGGTCGAAGTGGAAAACGAGGCACGGGTCCATGGAGGCAGACAGAGAGAACAGCAAGAACTTCCAAGGGACGGCGGAGAAGTGAACCGTCTCACACTGGAGGAACACGAGAGGGAACAGCAGTAGAGTTGGTGGTGACAAAACGACCCGACACTGAATGTTCTGCAAACCGTGTATAAGAGTCCTCCCGAGGAGCTGATTGGAAACTCCTCTCAGGTGCGTGATGGTAATTGGCGCTGAGAGGCGTGCAGTGCTGGACCAGCCCTCACAGTACCCCCCCCCCTCCACGGGAGCCACCTGACGACCTGCCCGGCCTCGGCTTGTCCGGATGGGAATGATGGAAGTCGGAGATCAGGGCGGGGTCCATGATGAGCTGGCGGGAGACCAAGCTCCGTTCCTCGGGACTGTATCCCTCCCAGTCCACCAGATACTGGAACCCCCATCCTTGGCGTCGGATGTCCTTGAGCCGGCGAACCTTCCACTGGGGGTGTCCATCCACCATCTCGGGAGGGGGCAGATCTGGGGCAGGAGGCATCAGGGGACTGAGAGAGACAGGTTTTACTCGGGACACATGAAACAGGATGAATCCGCATGGAGGCTGGAAGCCTGAGACTCACCGCCGTGGGACTGGGCACCTTCCGGATCTTGAAAGGGCCGATGAACCGGGGGTTCAGCTTCTTGGCCGTGGATTGAAGCGGGAGATCCTTGGAGGATAGCCACACCCTCTGCCCTGGTTGGTATGTCGGCACAGGGATCCGGCGTCGGTTAGCTCCCCGACTGGCACGCTCCGATGCCCGGAGCAGCACAGTCCTGGTGATCTCCCCGACACGACGACACCGGTCGAGATGAATCTGCACGGAGGGAACTGCCACTTCCGACTCCTGTGCTGTGAAGAGAGAGGGTTGGTAGCCCAGAGATACCTCGAACGGCGAGATGCCGGTGGCGGAGCTGACCAGGGAGTTGATGGCGCACTCGACCCAGGGGAGGAACCGGCATACAGGCTTCTTGGCGGCAACACACCGGAGAGCAGACTCCACACTCTGGTTCATTCTCTCCGTCTGCCCGTTAGTCTGTGGGTGATAACCAGAGGAAAGGCTAACAGTGGCCCCCAATCCTTTACAAAAAGCCTGCCATACCTGGCAAGTGAATTGGGGCCCCCGGTCCGAGACAACATCCTGGGGAAATCCATGGAGGCGGAACACGTGGCTCGTCAGGAAGTCCGCCGTCTCGGAAGGAGATGGAAGCTTGGGAAGGGCCATGAGATGGACTCCCTTGCTGAAACGATCCACCACCATTAGAATGACTGTGTTTCAATACATAAAAGAAAGATGGAAGGAACTAGAGATCGAGATTACAGAGGAAGAATGGTACAACATATGCAAAGTACAGCACTCAACAACTGGTTCAAGGGTATGGAGGGAATTTGGATGGAAGAACATAATTAGATTCTTTATAACACCAGGGATAAAAAGCAAATATGTGTTGCGGGTGTGGGTATGTGTGCATCTGTATGGGGGTGTTGATGTACCTGCGGGATCCCAAGAGGAGGACACGCCCCGGGATGGTCTGGAGGAGGCCCTAAATGCTTACCTGGCCGGTGTAACAGGCAAGTGTATATCTGCCTATGATGAGTATGCGAATCACCGTCACAGTACTGCACCATGCTGTCCCTTCTTCCTTGTTTAGATGGAGTCCATGAAGTCCCGGTGGGAGCGTGGGGAGCCGTCCTATGGGGATGGTGATTTTGTGCAGAAGACAGCGACAGCAGGCGAGTGCGGGGCCACCAGGGGGGGGTAACCTAATTACCGCCATGCAGTCTACACATGTGCTCCCTCTTTCTTACGCAGCTGGGGGGTGCCGCTGGAGGGAGCAAGAGGTGGATTGGCTGGCTGGCGTGGAGGGGTGGTGCCCGGAAGGACGGGCGCTGTTGAAAGGAGGATCAATGGTGGACAGTAGACAGAACGAGAGTCAAGAGGACGACACCGGAGGACGCCGAGCTGCGGGAATACTGGAACACGCAACTCTTTGTCTTGTGCTTTCTTCCAGTGGAACATTTTTCTGCTGCAGACTGCTGTGTTCACCCTGCTGTGGAACGGGTGGAGCCTCAGACAGGAGAGACATTGTCGCAACGCTGCACGCCGTGAGTAAATGGATACAAGATATCAGAATACACGCCTGACAAGCGAACTGTTTCCCGAGCGGTCAGTGGAGGAATACAAGAACAGTGACTGCATTGGAATTGTGAATGATATTAACTGTGTGGAGCTGTGGATTATAAGAACGGCATGCAGTAAACCAGTAAACTGTGGAAGATTGGAGCGCAGTATTCTGGACGCTCCTCCCTCTGTGAACTGCCTCTCTTTTTATCATGTGGAGGATACAGATGTGGGACTGGAAAACGAGGCGTCTCCCGCCGGTAGCGAGCTAGATGCCGGTGGGTGACGCAAGATGACGTCTTTTGATGCTGCTCTGCCTGGTTCAACCAGTAGGGGGAGTCGAGTTACACGGTGGAGAGAGGGAGCTATTCTACAATTGTGTGTGCATGCGACACTAGTCTTGGACATATTATTTTGCAATGTAATGCTTTTCTGTAGATTATTTGACTGTCATTGGTACAGTAATGGTGTGGTATTTTCGATTAACGTGCGTTTTTTATGGATAATCATCTAGATACTCAGATACAGTGCAGTATTATTCTTTACGAGACAACCCAACGTGCTGGCACCGAAGACCCGCCCTACTCTGCCTCTGATTCGCAGAATGTGGCTCTAGTTAGGCTCTGGTTGGGGGAAATGTAACTGGCCCGTCGATTATAGTGATCAGGCTGTCCTGTGGATTTCAGCTGTCGCTGTACTGAATTTACTGGTAAGTTAACTTCGGTTTAACGTTAGTTTGTTTACTGCAGTTATGTCAGAATGACAATCAACTAAGGTAACGTTACAGTAGCAACTGCTCAAATAAAGCTGTATCCACATTGCTGTCAAGTTAACGTTATGGTCTCTCGAAAATTGAATGCGACCTCAAGGCTTTTCAACACTGGCCGCGTAATATTAGCTAACGTTAATTTAGCAGGATGTAATGTGTAACGTTTAATCAACGTGAAATGGCCCTGAATACATCATATAATGTGTTTCCCAGCTGCTTATATTGTAAGTGTATGCCCAAAAATATATATATCACTATGAATTGAAAATGGGGGACCCTGATGTAAACAAGACGAAAGTCTTTCTCTGGTCTGTGCATCCCCTTAACAATTGTGTGTATTGAGCTGTACTGTATTGTACTCATTCTGCAATCTGTTAATGACATTTACATATCTGTAGATACTATATCTATATCTGTACATCCCTTACCTACTCGTACTAGTTACGCTGCTGGCCAGTATGACTTACTACCATATAGTGTCTTTATACCTGTATCACTGTACATATTAATACTATATCTATATCTGTACATATCTCTTACCTACTCTTACTAGTTACACTGCTGGTCAGTATGACTTACTACCATAGTGTCTTTATACCTGTATCACTGTACATATTAATACTATATCTATATCTGTACATATCTCTTACCTACTCTTACTAGTTACGCTGCTGGCCAGTATGACTTACTACCATAGTGTCTTTATACCTGTATCACTGTACATATTAATACTATAACTATATATGTACATATCTCTTACCTACTCTTTATAGTTACACTGCTGGCCAGTATGACTTACTACCATAGTGTCTTTATACCTGTATCACTGTACATATTAATACTATAACTCTGTACACTACATACATCTGATTAGCATTATTACTCAGTAGTACTGATTTATAAATATATTTGAAACAATATAATGAATTAAAGTTTTGTTTTATTTGTCACATATAAGGTACATGTACATTACAGTGAAACACTTGGTTCTGTATGAGCTTCATGAGATTGTGCTTCATACATTTAAAAAAAAATCTTTTTTGCAGGCATGATGACTGATGACACCACCATGGTGGGCTGCATCTCAAAAGGCGACGAGACCGCGTACCGCGATGAAGTAGAGCAGCTGTCAGCCCTGTGCAAAAATAACAACCTGCAGCTGAATAAGCTAAAGACCCAGGAGATGATCGTGGACTACAGGAGGAAGAAGACCGACATACAGCCCCTGTACATCGACGGGGGATGCGTGGAGAGAGTCTCGGTCATCAATATGTGCACTATGGTGCACTACACGGTGGTGTAGTGGTTAACACTGTCGCCTCACAGCAAGAAGGTCCAGGGTTCGATTCCCGCTTGGGGACCAGGTTTCCATGATGCCAGGTACCCAGGTGGGGTATCTCCCAGGCCTTTCTGTGTGGAGTTTGCATGTTCTCCCCGTGCTCGCAAGGGTTTCCCCCCCGATAAGATAAACCCAATGGAAAAACATGCACAACAACAGATCGCTAACGCTGTGGCGTCCTTGACGAAGACGGACAGGAGCACTTGGATTGGTCCCCTGGCGCGGCTCACGTTGACGCCTGTCTGCTCCCGGCTGCCCTTGGGGGGGAAGGACGACGGGATGGGTTAATCGCAGAGACGAATCGCATCAGCGATCCTACAGACAATGCATGCGTGTGTGTTCCGGTGTGTGTGTGTGTGTTGAGGATAATTGCCAATGCCAATTAAAGACCTCTGAGCAGGTCCTGCATTATTATTATTAAACTCAGCTAAAATTTAAAACAACAGTCAAAAGAGAAATCTGAAGTTGTTGTCATGGGAGATTTCAACACGGATTTACTTAAACAGAGCTCTGGATTAAAGTCCCTTCTGAACTATAGTAAATTGTTTGACCTGCACCAGCTCATCACTGAACCTACAGTAGACAGAGTAAAATAGTGCAGTGCAATAAAATAGTAGAATAGAATAGATAAAAAAAGAGATACAGACAAATAGCTAGCTAGTCTATTGATAGTTATGTACAGTTCAATGTACAGTTTCCTCCCCCTCAAATGTATATATTCTCTTTTAGAGTTGTCTGTATATCCTGTATGTCATAAATGTCTGGATGTAACAGTAGTGTGTACAAGTGTATGTTGTGTATAGACAGTAGACATACACAACATACAAGTCATAAATGTCTCGATGAATTTAAAATGGGGGACCCTGATGTAAACAAGACGAAAGTCTTTCTCTGGTCTGTATTGTACCCATTCTGCAATCTGTTAAAGTTAAAGACATAAGAAAGACATTTCCTCACCATGGAGATACCACTCCCCATTTTCTTCACTATGCTATCAATGTGTTCTGCCCATGACAGCTGGCTATCAATTATTATGCCCAGTAATTTTACTTTATTTACCTTTATTAACCTTTATTAACAGATTGCAGAATGGGTACAATACAGTAGGCTACGGCTCAATACACACAATTGTTAAGGGGATGCAGACCAGAGAAAGACGTTTGTCTTGTTTACATCAGGGTCCCACTGTCTGGAAATATGGTAAAATTATTCCCTTACCTAAAGATGGCAGACTATAGCACTCACACACCAAATCAATTCTCTTGGGTTCGAGTCATAAATTGTCATCGATACCAAAAATTTGTTTGAACGTGTCTGACGAACCCATAGAACAGGTAAATAAAGTAAAATTACTGGGCATAATAATAATAATCGAACCCTGGACCTTCTTGCTGTGAGGCGACAGTGTTAACCACTACACCACCGTGTAGTGCACCATAGTGCACATATTGATGACAGAGACTCTCTCCACGCATCCCCCGTCGATGTACAGGGGCTGTATGTCGGTCTTCTTCCTCCTGTAGTCCACGATCATCTCCTGGGTCTTTAGCTTATTCAGCTGCAGGTTGTTATTTTTGCACAGGGCTGACAGCTGCTCTACTTCATCGCGGTACGCGGTCTCGTCGCCTTTTGAGATGCAGCCCACCATGGTGGTGTCATCAGTCATCATGCCTGCAAAAAAGATTTTTTTTTAAATGTATGAAGCACAATCTCATGAAGCTCATACAGAACCAAGTGTTTCACTGTAATGTACATGTACCTTATATGTGACAAATAAAACAAAACTTTAATTCATTATATATATGTTGTGGAAAGGTTGTTTAACACAGCAGGAGACGATATTTCCAATTGTAACAAATAGGTAATTTATTTAAGAAAAGAAGTTCTTAACAGCAAGAGCTATGGGTCGAGCAGAGGATCACCACAGCTTGAACAAAAAACACTCTGTTCCCAATCCCTTTGCCTGTCCCCTAAATCCCCTCTCAGTCCTGCCCCCCCATGACAGATATGATGACGTATCATATCATGTCAGATCTGACATGACGTACATTAAGATGATACGTAGATTTAACATCGGAGAGAGAACATGAAGAGAGATAAACAAGATATGATGTCCACACACGATATGATGTAGAGAGTGAGATGTGTGTGTGTGTGTGTGTGTGTGTGTGTATGTGTGTGTGTGTGTCTGTGTGTGCGTGCGTCTGCGTACAGACGTATGTGTATTGTATGTGTGTATTGTGTCACAGGGAATGTGTGTGTGTGTGTGTGTGTCGGTGTGTATGTCTGTGCGACTGTGTGTGTCTGTGTACGTGTGTGTCCGTGTGTCTGTGTGTGTGTGCTGTGCCTGTGTGAAAGAGAGAAAAGAACAAGATATGAAAGCATACAATGTCCGAGATTACCAGCACACAACATGCCGTACTGAAATGTCCATCTGTTCCAAATTGTTTTAAGAACGTCAGCCAGACCGTCTTTCAGCACTGCTAGTTGACCTATATTAAACTAGTCCACCTCATACACATTTTCCCCAACATTCCCCCATTTGGGGCTATCCCTAGTCCCACCCAAATCATATAACCAAGAAAATGTGAACGTCTAACTAAACGAGAAACCATATTTATATAATAAATTTTAAATGTCTAACTAAACAAGAAACCTTACTTCATTCACTGGACCCCTAACGGACCAACAAAGGCTGGCTACCGTTCTCACAATAAACACAAAACCGCTCAAAACAAGAGTAATAATAAAACATAAAAAAAAAAAAAAAAAAAAAAAATACCCCAATTTATAATCCTAACCTGACAGACAAATCCCCCCAACCTCCACCGCTTACCAAATGAGCCACAGTTCCGGCCGGAAACCGCGACTCTCATCAGGGAAAGGAGAAGTTGACCGTCAGAACTAAACATAGAACATCCCTCCCAAAAAAATGACATTGTCTCTTCCATAACATTGAGTCCCAGTGTCCATCGCTCAGCCCCCCTTCCATGCCCACGCCATAGTCTCCTCACCGTATTGCCAAAAGTCACATTTTGCCAATACAGCAACCACCACGCCACACCTCCAGTCCTCGTAGAAGCATGTCCCCATGCCTGGACGGGAGGCGCTGGTACCGACCTCACCACGTGTCCCCCCCATCTTCGACGGGAGGTGCCCATCTTGCCCACTGCGTTAGCCCCCCCCTTTGTCCCTCCAGTCCCCAGAACCGATCCCCAGACCACTTCTTCTCAATGCTTCCTCAGGCTCAGAACCGACACTCTGCCGATGCCCCTTCCCATTCCGGTTTGACCAGGACCACAAGTAAAATAAACAAAAAATAATAAAAAAATAAAAAACAATGCAATGATTTTCAATGGTTGCAATCTCTATGCCGAAGGATCATTAGAAAATCAGACTAAAATTCCTAGTTAAAGGAATAAACCAACAAAACTGCACTCAGACCATCCCCCGTCACTCTTAAAGGAAAGAACCAACAAAAAGAAAATGTCCCTACCTCACCATACCCCTAATCCTCTATCCCCTCGTCTCCCTCCAAGGCAGCATAAAGCTGAGGATATGGCCCGATTTGTGGCTCAATCTCTTTCTGTCCCACCATCAGCATTTGGCTCGTTACGTGTGAAGTTACCAGCCTACCCAAGAGAGGCATACCACAACAGAAAAGGAGAACCAATATCAACCCTGCCACCCCAATGGATATCCCCGTCTGTAACCAGTTCAGAGCCTGTCTATTCTGCCACGCCACCGTACTGGTCGCGTGCATCTGGTCCCCCATTGCATCCAACGCCTCCTCGGTGTAATTGAGATACCGCTGCTGATTGTAAAACAAATAGTTGATCCACCCGGTGTTCTTATTGACCGATATCCATGGCAGAATAGACTCAAACCCTGCCGCAATCTCATTCTTAGCCATGAACTCGGCTGGAATGCCCCTTGGCTGTCCTATGCTGTCCAGATACACCCTTGGGTCTGCCTTGTAGCTACGCTTCGTTCGAGAGATAGGAGACTCAGAAGGTCCTTCCGTCACTGATAATGGTAGGACCACCATTGGCATGATCGCCTGAACCCGGGCACATCTACCTGACCAATCTAAAGGAAGTGTATTCCTCAACCTCCTACCGCCGCAGAGCCAGTATTGGTCCGCCAGTGCCATATCCTGGACATGAAAAGGGCAAGCTACAGGCCGTGGGTTGGTATCCACTCCCTTTAACACGACCCCGTGTCCACACTTTCCTTCTTTCGTGCAGTTAGTCGTGATGCTCCAAATAGTAGTGCACCGCCCCTCTGCCACCTCCCCTACATCCCGGGTCCCCTCCTTCTGCAAGCACTCGAAATCCTTGGTCAGCCATAGTTTGACACCTCTGGGTATTGGCAACCCCGTCGCTACCCCCTGCACACGTACATCCAATTTCCTACAACGTTCCCGCATAGTGACATCCTTGAAATCCGTGACGTTTCCTGCCGCCTTAAAACGACTAGAGCCGAGAAACCCCAAACACTCTGCCTCGCACCAAGGGCGACTATTATGGGGCCCCTCCCATGCCTCTGCATCCCTGTCACACTGAGCCCAACTGAACTTCGTGCCCTTCACCAGCAGCCTATCCGGACGTGCCTTGGAGCAGACATAACAATCCTCTATCTGATTCTGCGCGCTCGTGTACTGGACCCACTTAAACCACTCATTCCCTAAAGCCGCCCTATACATCGGGTCAGCCTCCGGGTCTTCCTCGTCATAGTCATAGTCGCCCCCATCTTGTTCCCCGGAAGGAAGCAAACCCCTCAACCTGGCCCAGAGTGAGCCCACTGAGTCCCTCAACGTTCCGGCTGTCCTCTGGAACATATCCTGTCCCCCCACCTCTTCCGACTCAGTGTCCTTGACCTCCCTTTTTCCCCTCACCCCTGTCCCCTGTGATTGGTTCGGGACAGGCTCAACTCTCCTATCTACCCCCACAACCCGATCCTCGTTAGTATAATGGTAAGTATCCCCGCCTGTAACGGGGGAATGGTCAAAATCAAAAACATGCCCTTGCGGTCCTACGGGAAACACCCCGTTTGGTTGTAGTCTTATCTTCTCCCCCCCTTCCTCGATGGAGGGAAGAGGGGGCGCCTGATTCTGAGCCTGGTCATGAAAGCCTGCTGGTACTTGAGCCTGAGCGGGACCCCGTGGGACTCCTACCCACTCAAACCCGTCATCCTCAAGGACGGGTCGACCGTGACGGTTCTTAATGACGTCGTTGTGCCCGGCCGACCGTCCGCACACTGCTGCCAACATCTGCGGGAGCATCAGCAGGCACTGCACCTTCCAGTTGCCGTCTCGGACCCTCCATGTCGGGTTCTGCATAACTGCGATCGATTGTATCCCCCAAGAGATCGCCGCTGGCCTTTATGCAGTGATTGAAGTGGAACCAGGTCGCTGATCCTTTGACTTGGACTGCCGTTCCAGTCGATCGGATCACCTCGTACGGGCCCTCTCTCCGGGGTGATGACCACTTTCTCTTGTGGACCTTTACGAAGACCAAGTCCCCAGGGATCAGTCTCGGTTTGGTGGCTTCCTTCTCCGCCTCCTTCACCCCCTTTCTCTCCTTTCTCTGCTCCTGTCGAAACACAGCTTCATGTATTTTAGTCACTTGCTGAAGATATTTTTTCAGATCTTGCTCAAAAATATCTAATGCCGGGCCCCTAGCCAGGTGTCTAAATGGCGGTGCTGGCATGCTGCGGCCTGTAAGCATTTCATGCGGTGTTAGCTGTGTTTGGCGGTTTACGCTGCTTCTAATAGCCATCAGAGCAAGTGGCAAAGCATCAATCCAGTTAAGCTTAGTTTGCATACAGATTTTCAACAGTTTGTTTTTAATGACCAGATTGGCCCTTTCCACCTTCCCCTGCGACCCGGGACTATAGACACAGGAAAGGCGCTGTCTTACACCTAATTTCTGCATCAGCCCTTTAACCACCTTGTCGATGAACTCGCGGCCATTATCGCTTTGTAATATCGTGGGAATTCCAAATCTCGGAATGACCTCGCGACACAGGAACTTGATCACTGTGTCCGCGTTCTTGTGTTTAGATGGAATGGCCTCAATCCAGCGACTAAAGCAGTCCTCTACTACCAGGAGGTATCGTTTGCCCTGCACTGGCGTTATCATGTCTGTATAGTCCATAATCAGATGTCTGAATGGTCCCTCAGGGAGGGGTGTGTAAGCCGCCACTGTCGGTACTCCTTTGCGCACATTGCCCTGTAAGCATGTTAAACACCTGGCTAGTGTAACGTCAATTTGTGCCTGAAGCTTTGGGGACCAAAATCCCATTTTCGTGATTCGTTTCAGGGTATCTGCTCTTCCACAGTGATCAACACCATGAGCCTCAGGTATCACTAAGGACAGAAGATCGATGGAGGCGACTATCAAACCGTTATGACTCCTCCACAGACCATCTGCCCCCCTTACAGCCCCCCTCTCCGTCCACGACTGTTTCTCGGCCTGCGTGGCTGAGTCCTGAAGATCACTCAAATTATCCTCAGTTACCTCAGTCGTCAGTTCGGCCGCAAACATCAGAACAGCCGTGGACGGCACCGCAGCCGCCGCCTTCGCGGCCTCGTCCGCCGCGTTGTTTCCCGTCGTCACAAAGGACAGGTCTTTTCTGTGTGCCTGGCACTTTACGATAGCAATGCTTTTGGGCAACTTTACAGCCTGAATAAGCGCCACAACCTGCTTGTGGTGAAGGATCGGTGAGCCGTCCGATTTCTTAAAGCCTCTTGCCTTCCAAATGGCCGCGAATAGGTGGCATACGCCATGCGCATACGCAGAGTCTGTAAAGATGTTAACCGTGCGATCTTTAGCTATTATGCATGCTTCTGTTAGTGCTATTAGTTCTGCAAGCTGGGCCGAACATGGTTGCATGCATTGTTCGGCCTTTCTTGTTAGTGTTTCTCCGTTAGGTTTGCACTGTACGACGGCGTATCCTGACCTTAAATTTTCCCCCTCCCGATAGCAGGACCCATCCACAAAAAGTGAGAGTTCTGCTATCGCGAGCGGGTCGACTCCCAAATCAGGACGGAGTTTCACGAAAGCCTGTACCTCCACCTCACACTCATGCGGTTGACCCTCGCTCGGGAGTGGTACCAGATCCGCCGGGTTACTGCCGTGGCATGTTTTTATCGTAACGTCCGAGTACTGCAGGAGCCTCATGTAAGCCTGTTGCCGTTGGCTGGTCAGAACAAATGTGCCTCTTTCAATCAAGTTTGCCAATTTGTGATGTGTCCAAATGCAAATGTCATATCCCATTGTCACGGCCGTTGCCTTCTCATACATCAAATGTGCTGCGGCCAGGGCCTGATAACAAGGTGGCAGACCCTGCTCTACCGGCGAAAGAGCTCTAGAGTAATATGCTATCGGTTGTTTTTTCCCACTCCCCCCCTGTGTTTGAGTCAGGACAGCTGTCGCATGCTGCGCTCTATGTGAGACGAATAGGTGGAAACACTTCTCATAATCCGGCAGCGCCAGGGCAGGGGCCTGTAACAACAGACGCTTAATGTTTATGAACGCGTCCTCCCCCTCCTCGGTCCATGTCAAGGGAGCGCGAAGCTTGTCTGTACCCGCCTCTTTTATCATCATCCTCAACGGCGCTGTCGCTATCGTATAGTCCTCCACCCACTCAGAGCTGTACCCAGTCATCCCTCAAAACGTCATCATCTGTCGGACCGTCAATGGCCTAGGTGCCTTGGATACAGCTTCGAGCTGCGTGGGTGAGATGCTTTTTATGCCCTTTTGAATGACGCGAGACAAGTACTCAACTTTTGGCTGGCAGTACTGCAGTTTTGAACGGGATGCCTTGTGGCCTCCCACGGCTAATCCACTCAAAACTTTGATGGAGTCCTCATGGCACTGCTGACGTGTATCCGAGCAGATTAGAATGTCATCTGCATACAGTAAAACCGTGCTGAGTAGTGTGTCGCACACTCCTTGCAAGTCTTCCTTGAGCGCCTTCGAGAAGTAATGCGGCGAGTGCGCGAACCCTTGTGGCAACCGGGTGTAAGAGTATTGTTTCCCCCTGTGGGTAAAAGCAAACAGATACTGAGACTCTTTTTCCAATGGAACACTGAAGAATGCCTGCGTGAGATCAATGACCGTATAGTACTGCGAGCTACTCGGGATGTTTGTCAGGAGGGTGTGTGGATTAGCGACTTCCGCCTCTGGTCCAGACACCACGTCGTTCACCGCCCTCAAATCGTGTACCAGTCTGTACCTAGCCCTGTCCGCCTTTAGCACTGGGTGGATAGGTGTATTACATCTGGATTTGAAAGGGACGAGCACTCCCCCCTTTAACAGTCCCTCAATCTGATGTGATATAGCTTCCTCCGACTCTGGCTTCATTGTATATTGTCTGATAAAGGGTGGTCTACAACCCTTCTTTAACCTGACCTTCACTGGCTGTGCCGACAATATTAGACCCACATCTGTGTCGTGTTTTGACCACAACCGTTCCGGGGTGCGCGCCAACATGTCCTGTTCCAGCAAAGCATCCGCCTCTGGAATAACGCAAGGGTCTCCTGGTAATCTGATTACTTGCGGTTTTGCCAAAACTGAAAAGGAAATCATTATTTTTATGAAACTCCCATCTGCGCTGTTCCAAATTAGCGGAGATTCCGTGGAGACCCACCTTTGAGTCTCGGATTCCTGTATCATTGAACCTAGATGTTCGGATTCGTAACCAGGATTTATTCTCAGAGTGATGTGTGGGGCGGCGTCTCTTAGTCTATGTTGTTCCCGTAGATACTTACCCGTGTTAACCCTCAACGCCGTGCCCTGTCTCCCTACAATTATCGTAGACGAGTTAATCTGCACCTGCTCGGGCTGTCCCTGCAACCATGCCTTGTTCCTAACTAGGTCACTATTCGTCAAATATTGTAGTGTGCAATGTGCCTCCATGTTTGTTTGTCTAGACTGAGGCAGTTGGGTTTTCAGAAATGGCTCCCAGGGGGCACAGACCCTTTGCAGCTCTGCATCTATGTTGCCCAGCCAGAACACAGTGGCCTCTTTCTCCCCCGTCCCTTGTAGCATCATTTGGTACACGTCTTGTTCAATTTGAACCCCCTCAGGCGTACATAGGATTTTACAGCCTAGTTTACACATTGCATCTCGTCCCAAGAGATTGCGCGGGGTGCTGTCCGAAATTAATACAGGTATTGTTATGGTCTTGTTGTTATACGTCATAGAGATTGGATCTGATGTGGGTATTAATTGTGTTTTTCCCGAGAATCCGACCGTCCGAACATACTGTCCAGACTGGGGTAAGTGAGCGGCGTATTTTTGCTTTATGCAGGAAAAACCTGCTCCAGTGTCTGCCATCATCTCTGTTAATTTGCCCTCCACTAGGACCTGCAGAATAGGTTCTTGCTCAGCTCCCTTGGAAACCACAATCATTTGATTTCCCCCCGTCGCATTCTCTGGGCACCCCTAGTGATTACCCCCCTGGTTTCGGGGCCCTCCTGTCTCCCCCTGGTCGTGGGGCCCTTGTGACTCCCCCTGGCGCACGGGTCTTCCATACTCCGAGCCGGGACGGTATGGTTGCCTACATCTCATTTCCCTGTGTCCCTGCATGCCGCAGTTCCAACAGTGGAAACGGGGAAACTGTTGTTCGTTCCCCGGTCCCTGTGTAAACCGTGGGCCTGATTGCCCATTCCCTGCCTGCCGCCTGGACGCCTGGTTCTGTGAACTATAGCCATAACTTCTCACTACCTGAGGTGCAGGCGGGGGTCCCTGGTCCTGCATGGGTGGAGAGGTAGCAGATGACACCATTACTGCCTGCAACCTCCTTTGGGGCTGCAGTTGTTGCTGAGTTAACTTCCTTGAGTCATTTCTATCCTGATCCCTGACTTTCTGCTCCTGAGCCCTTTGCTTCTCCACACTATGTGTTACATGTGCACAGAACAAAGGATAAGTCATGTCCATTAACCCCACCACGTCTTCCAGTCTATTCTTAACCACCTCTGGAAGCCCTCTCATCACACTTTCTCTAAACATCGCTCTCTGCAACGGGTCAATTTCTGGGTTGTGTCCTAGCTCACCTCTCCACTCCTTCAGTATTTTGTTCACATAGCACATGTTCACCGGCAATTGCGTGACATAAGGTGGGGATGTTGGTTTCCCTATATCCGTCTCTCTCTGATTTAGCGCTAAAGCTTCCTGCCTGTATGCTCTCCCCTTCTGGGCGTAGAGCTTCATTACCCCCAACTCTTCTGTCCTCTTTTTCAACCTCTTTTTGCTGCTGTCGCCTGGCTTGTGGTTACGAATCATTACATTCATCTCTTCGCATATGTCGAGATCAAAAGTACCTCCGGAAGGCCATTTTGTGTCCCCGGCCTTTGTACGCCTCTGCCAACGGACACCAACCTTGAGAATTAGGTTCTTTATCAACGGGTTGGTGTCCAACAGTATGTCCTCTGCTGTATGCATCGTTGTTTAGTGTGTATATGTGTTTATTGTGTTGTGTGTGTGTGTGTGTGGTTGTACTTCAGCTACTACTACTCTACAACTACCTACTACTCTACAACTACCACTCCAGGAACAACAGTTAACCTAGATCTACTCTCTACAACTACCACTCCAGGAACAACAGTTAACCTAGATCTACTACTCTCTACAACTACCACTCCAGGAACAACAGTTAACCTAGATCTCCTACTCTCCTACTCTACAACTACCACTCCAGGAACAACAGTTAACCTAGATCTACTACTCTCTACAACTACCACTCCAGGAACAACAGTTAACCTAGATCTCCTACTCTCCTACTCTACAACTACCACTCCAGGAACAACAGTTAACCTAGATCTACTACTCTCTACAACTACCACTCCAGGAACAACAGTTAACCTAGATCTCCTACTCTCCTACTCTACAACTACCACTCCAGGAACAACAGTTAACCTAGATCTACTACTACAACGCTACTACAACTCGGTGTGTGTGTATGTGTGTGACTGTGTGTGTGTGAGTCTGTGTGTGTGTCGGTGTGTGTGTGTGTTTGTGTGTGTGTGTGTGTGTGTGTGTGTGTATTGTATGTGTGTGTGTGTGTGTGTTTGTCTATGTGTGTGTGTGTGTCTGTGTGTTTGTGTGTGATTGTGTGTGTGTGTGTGTGTGTGTGACCGTATGTGTGTGACTGTGTGTGTGTGCGTCACAACCCGCTGTCTACCAGGACACAGGAATGTGTGTGTGTGTGTGTCTATGTGTGTGTGTGTGTCTGTGTGTGTGTCGGTGTGTGTGTTTGTGTGTGTGTGTGTGTGTGTGTGTGTGTATTGTATGTGTGTGTGTCTGTGTGTGTGTGTGTGTGTGTGTGTGTGTGTGTGTGTATTGTATGTGTGTGTGTCTGTGTGTGTGTCGGTGTGTGTGTGTGTTTGTGTGTGTGTGTGTGTGTGTGTGTGTGTGTGTGTATTGTATGTGTGATTGTGTGTGTGTGTGTGTGACTGTGTGTGTGTGTGTGTGTGTGTGTGTGTGTGTGTGACTGACTGTGTGTGTGTGTGTGTGTGTGTGTGTGTGTGTATGTATGTATGTCTACCACCAGGGGTCAGAGAGAGAGAGAGAGAGAGAGAGAGAGAGAGAGAGAGAGAGAGAGAGAGAGAGAGAGAGAGAGAGAGAGAGAGAGAGAGAGAGAGAGAGAGAGAGAGAGAGAGAGAGAGAGATGGCTGTGAATGAATTGAAGGAGAAGGGAAGAAGGGCTTTTTATGCCATCAAAAGGAAAATTCCAATTGACATCCCAATTAGGACCTGGCTCAAAATTCTAAATTCCGTAATAAATCCAATAATATTATACGGCAGTGAAGTGTGGGGTCCATTAACTAACCAAGATTTCCCAAAATGGGAAAAACACCCATTAGAAGTACTGCATGCAGAATTGTGCAAAAACCTACTTAAGGTCCACAGGCACACTGCCAATAATGCATGCAGGGCAGAACTCGGCCAATACCCCCTAATCATTCAAATTCAAAAGCGAGCCATAAAATTTTACACACACCTCCAATCAAGTGACCCCCACTCCTACCACTGCAAAGCCCTTCAGAGCCAAGAGATGAACCCAGATATGAGTCCCCTCTGCCAGCTAGTCAGAAATCTCTGCCCACAAATGCCTCAGGACAGATACCAAAAAATCTGGCCCAACCAAATAACCTCAAAACAAAAAGAAAACTATATAGAATATAGTCAACAAATCAACCAAATCTCAAAGTAAATTATAATTCTATTTGACCCTAAACAGAGAGTACACGGTGGCAGAATACCTGACCACTGTGAATGATATAAATTTTAAGAGAGAGACAGAACCTCACTTCCTACTATACTGTGAGAAATACAAGGATCTAAGAGAAGTTTTCTTTTATAAAATAAATAAAATTGATCCACAGTTTATCCATCTCCCTGATAATCAAAAGCTGTTATATATATGTGGGGAGAAAAGTCAGTGTACAGTATTAGCTGCAAAATATGTAGATGGTTGTCATACAATAAGAGAACAAGCCCTGTAAATACACGTATCTGGGTGGCTACATCTGTAAAATGACTACCCGATTGAATGATTATTTTGTAATTTAATATGTTTCTGTTGATTGTTTTACTTATTGATATGTTATTGTTTGTATATTGGACTTGATTTGGCAATAAGTATGTTGATATTTCATGCCAATAAAGCCTATTTGAATTGAATTGAATTGAATTGAGAGAGAGAGAGAGAGAGAGAGAGAGAGAGAGAGAGAGAGAGAGAGAGCTATCTCTCTTGGCAGAACGCCCAGACCTGGGAGCTGGCTTTCCGCCCAGAATGAGCTATCTTCAGCAGTTTTTGTTTTGAAAATTTGAGAGTCACAGTTATGTGAAAGGGGTCGGGGAGAGGTTTGAAGAGGTTTGAAGAGGTTTGAAAAGATGGAGAAAAATTTTGACCAGAGGTCGAAAACATGCAATTAAAATTGATTAGTGGCGCACTTTATGGCTTGTTAAAAGAGGAATCGCCCCAGTGTAAAACACCTCACCAGTGTTCGTTTTAGCCGTCCATCCAGACCTCGTCAACACAGTCAGCTCAACTTTTCCCTCCCGCAGAAACTCTGACGGATATTTATAATAACAAGCCCAACGCTTACCTTTTTGTCGACAACCGGCAGAATTTCTACGGGAGAGGTCCGGAGCTGGCCGTGTGAGGGGGCCCGGCAGGGCGGTCTACAGGTCAAGGGTCACCAAATGTTGTGGAAAGGTTGTTTAACACAGCAGGAGACGATATTTCCAATTGTAACAAATAGGTAATTTATTTAAGAAAAGAAGTTCTTAACAGCAAGAGCTATGGGTCGAGCAGAGGATCACCACAGCTTGAACAAAAAACACTCTGTTCCCAATCCCTTTGCCTGTCCCCTAAATCCCCTCTCAGTCCTGCCCCCCCATGACAGATATGATGACGTATCATATCATGTCAGATCTGACATGACGTACATTAAGATGATACGTAGATTTAACATCGGAGAGAGAACATGAAGAGAGATAAACAAGATATGATGTCCACACACGATATGATGTAGAGAGTGAGATGTGTGTGTGTGTGTGTGTGTGTGTGTGTGTGTATGTGTGTGTGTGTGTCTGTGTGTGCGTGCGTCTGCGTACAGACGTATGTGTATTGTATGTGTGTATTGTGTCACAGGGAATGTGTGTGTGTGTGTGTGTGTCGGTGTGTATGTCTGTGCGACTGTGTGTGTCTGTGTACGTGTGTGTCCGTGTGTCTGTGTGTGTGTGCTGTGCCTGTGTGAAAGAGAGAAAAGAACAAGATATGAAAGCATACAATGTCCGAGATTACCAGCACACAACATGCCGTACTGAAATGTCCATCTGTTCCAAATTGTTTTAAGAACGTCAGCCAGACCGTCTTTCAGCACTGCTAGTTGACCTATATTAAACTAGTCCACCTCATACACATTTTCCCCAACAATATATTTATAAATCAGTACTACTGAGTAATAATGCTAATCAGATGTATGTAGTGTACAGAGTTATAGTATTAATATGTACAGTGATACAGGTATAAAGACACTATGGTAGTAAGTCATACTGGCCAGCAGTGTAACTAGTAAGAGTAGGTAAGAGATATGTACAGATATAGTTATAGTATTAATATGTACAGTGATACAGGTATAAAGACACTATGGTAGTAAGTCATACTGACCAGCAGTGTAACTAGTAAGAGTAGGTAAGAGATATGTACAGATATAGATATAGTATTAATATGTACAGTGATACAGGTATAAAGACACTATATGGTAGTAAGACATACTGGCCAGCAGCGTAACTAGTAAGAGTAGGTAAGGGATGTACAGATATAGATATAGTATCTACAGATATAGATATAGTATCTACAGATATGTAAATGTCATTAACAGATTGCAGAATGAGTACAATACAGTACAGCTCAATACACACAATTGTTAAGGGGATGCACAGACCAGAGAAAGACTTTCGTCTTGTTTACATCAGGGTCCCCCATTTTCAATTCATAGTGATATATATTTTTGGGCATACACTTACAATATAAGCAGCTGGGAAACACATTATATGATGTATTCAGGGCCATTTCACGTTGATTAAACGTTACACATTACATCCTGCTAAATGAACGTTAGCTAATATTACGCAGCCAGTGTTGAAAAGCCTTGAGGTCGCATTCAATTTTCGAGAGACCATAACGTTAACTTGACAGCAATGTGGATACAGCTTTATTTGAGCAGTTGCTACTGTAACGTTACCTTAGTTGATTGTCATTTTGACATAACTGCAGTAAACAAACTAACGTTAAACCGAAGTTAACTTACCAGTAAATTCAGTACAGCGACAGCTGAAATCCACAGGACAGCCTGATCACAATAATCGACGGGCCAGTTACATTTGAGTACAGCTGTAACAAAGTCCAATATGCCCTCGTTCATTAGATCCAAAGCATCAATTGCTTTTCCTCGACTCTAACGCTAGTTTAGTAGCTAATGGCTAAACAGCTGATTTTGTAAACATGAGGCAGAGTAGGGGCGGGCGCTGGATGGATATAATTCCAACTTGACTTTGCGCCTCCTGGCGGCACAAACCAGAAGCCGCACCCACCCTAATAAAACCATTTGACGAGGGCCGTTAACGGGCGGCAGAGGGCGTTGGAATGGCGGTAGGAGGGACCTCAATTTGCAATGCTGTAACTGTATATAATTGTGCATTGTGACTAACCTGCGAACGGGGGACTCTGCTTTTACTGAATGTGCTCTCCATTTCAGGCGGGAGGACATTACTATACACCCTCGCTTGGATTACACTAAAATCCCCCATTACCGAAAGAACGTTTTTGGCTACGGGAGCGGAAGGGGGAGGAGTCCTTCCGGCCCTCACCTTCGGGCCCCGGTCATAATTAACCTTTTTGTATTGTTTGTTACTCAGCGCTTCCACTGCCCCAAACCTAGGTTAGGATATGAGAGGAGTATTCTAGCCCTGGCCATAACCCCTAGTGGTGAACAGCACCCACTATCCTATATAAGCCCCCTTAGTTTGCTGTGTGACACCCAGTGTGTATTGACATAACATGTGTTCTCTATAATCATTTGCCGTGACTCCCTGAGATATGGTGTGATATATCGCGCTGAGCCGTGGATGCACTCCGAAATACTGGCCGCTATGAAAACCAGAGACAAAAAATGCTCTGAGTTTCGTAAAAGTCAGTCAAAGCTTACTAAAAGCACGAGCAGTGAACTCCAAGCCCACGTGACTGAACTCAAACTAGAAAGAAACAGACTAAGAAACGACGTAAACTCCATGATCAAAACTGCAAAAAAGAATTTCATCAATGACAAAACTGAGGAAAACAAAAACAAACCATGTGAACTTTGGAAATTACTCAATAATCAACTAGGATGCAGTAAAAAACTTAAAACCAGATTCTCAAACATAAACATAAAAACTGACAACACGCTCATCACAGACAAGCTGGATGTAGCCAATTACTTAAACATTTTCTTCACAAACATAGCCACAACACTGGTAAACAAACTACCCTCCCACTCAGGGCTTTATGGGGTAGAACACATAGTAGCTTACTACAAAAACCTAGGGGTCCGCAAGGACGACTTCAAGCTGGAAATGGTAACAACAGATGAGGTACTCAATAAACTGAGCGCCCTCCAACCTAACAAGGCCACTGGCCATGACAACATCCCCTCCAAATTCCTCAGAGACTCAGCAGCCGCCATCACACCAATCATCACACACATAATAAACCTCTCCATAAAACAGGGACACGTCCCCAAGGACTTCAAAATTGCGAGGGTGACCCCTCTGCACAAAAAGGGCAGCAAATTAGACCCAGGCAACTACCGCCCTGTTTCTATTCTCACCTCCATCTCGAAAGTCATGGAAAAAATAGTCTACGAACAGGTCGAAAAGTACCTAGCGGAAAAAAATCTAATCTACGAATTCCAATCTGGCTTCAGAACATCCCACTCCACTGACACATGCCTTCTCTATTTGAATGACCACATCAAACAAGAGGTGGACGCAGGCAAATACTGCGGCATGGTCATGCTGGACCTACAAAAGGCCTTTGACACGGTCAATCACTCCATTCTGATTGACAAGCTAAAAGCAATTGGTTTTGATAGTCTATCAGTGAGCTGGATGCAATCCTACCTTGAGGGGAGGGAACAGATGGTGGAGGTAAACGGTACCCTATCCCCCCCCCTCACAGTGAGCTGTGGTGTTCCACAAGGAAGCATACTAGGACCGCTACTGTTCCTAATTTATGCAAATGACATGTCGTCAGCTTGTGACTGCAACTTGTTCCTGTTTGCGGACGACTCAGCCCTGCTGGTCTCTGACAAGAACAAGTTACAGGTTGAAAAAACCCTCAGCTCGGAACTAGGCAGAATCTGCATATGGCTCGCTGATAACAAACTATCATTACACATGGGCAAAACAGAGTCCATTCTCTTCGGTTCAAATAACAAACTCAGCAAGACCGACGGCTTCTCAGTTACAGTGGGTGACAATATTGTCACAAGGAAAGATGAAATTACCTACCTGGGTTCCATCCTAGAGGCTAATCTCTCCTGTGACAAAATGGCATCCAATGTAATAAAAAAAGTCAACCAACGAACTCGATTCTTGTACCGGATCTCCTCTCTGGTAAACAAGAACACCCTGAAGACTCTGGCAGGAGCACTCATTCAGGGGTACTACGACTATGCTTGCACCTCATGGTACCAAAGCACCTCAAAGGCGCTAAAAACAAAATTACAAACATCTCAAAACAAACTGGTCAGACTACTGCTTGACCTTACTCCTAGAACCCACCTCACCCCTGCCCACTTCGACAACCTAGGATGGCTTAGAGTAGACGACAGAGTACAACAACTTGCAATGGGCCTGGTCTACAAGATACACTACACGACCAAGGTACCCATGTACATGTCAAAATACTTCCCAAAGGTCAGTGAATACCACGATCACAACACCAGAGGGAGCTCCACAAATCATGTTAAACCCAGATTCGGCTCAAATAAGGGACTAAACACGTTTAGTTATAATTATGCCACATCAATGTGGAACGCCCTACCCAAAGCTGTAAAGGAATGTGGATCACTACCCACTTTCAAAACCTCTCTCAAGGGACACCTACGGGAGACTGCAATTCAACACTGGCCCCTGTAAATATCCTAACCCAACCCCCTCCAATGTACAGTAATTTACCTAGTATGGTTTTGTCAATAGTTCAATGTACAATTGTGTTTGTTTGTACAGTGTCTCCTCCCCCCGCCCCCTCAATGTACAGTGTTACTTGTTTATACAGTGTGCCCCCCGCCCCAACCACCTCCAATGTAAATTACCCAGTATGGTTGTCAATATCCCAATGTACCCAACCCCCCCCACCCAACCTCCTCCAATGTACAGTTTCTACGTCAAATGTATATACTCCCTTTTCTTGACTCCTTCTGTATCACAAACAGTACTGTATTTGCAAATCTGGTATGTCATAAATGTATAGATGTAGCAGTACTGACTATCTGTATGTCATGTATGTCATATATGTCTATATGGATTGAAAATGGGGGACCCTGATGGAAACAAGACAAACGTCTTTCTCAGGTCTGCATCCCCTTAACAATTGTATGTATTGAGCCGTACTGTATTGTACCCATTCTGCAATCTGTTAAATAAAGTTTTCATTCATTCATTCATTCATATATATTTCAGGCTATTTGCAGTGAACTGTGTTTTGAGGTGTAGTGTGATTCTGGACTAGTTGTGGGATAGTCTTAGACCTGTGTGCAGTGTGAGTACTCTTCCTCACGTGTGTAGTGCCTTAGGAGCGGGGACAGGCAGTGTGGGTGGGAGTAGCAGCCTGGGGTTGGCCGTCAGGGCATTGAGCGCTTCCTCATTTTAATTACCTTAGGCCTAGGGGCGCGGGTCTTTTAGAAATAGGTTAGCTAGTAATTATTTATTTAGAGTATAACCTTGTATGTTAGATATCTATTTTCCTATAATAAAATCTTTCTTATTGTTTCTTAAAGCATTCTCCCGTGTCTGTTTGTGGTCTTGGGGAAATTCATTGATTGTGGTAGGTCAGCTGAGCCCTTTGGGAAGTGTACACTTTAACCTTAGACCTGGATACTTCCCATGGGGGTCTGGTGACATATTTTGGCGTAGTCGGTAGGATTTCCCCATAGTCCACAGCAAACATGGTCGATGAGAATGTTAGAGAAACTGGTGGACAAGCTGATCGAGCTAGGCCTGAGCTCCGCCCTGAGCGCCTGGGTACTGGACTTTCTGAGTGAAA
This sequence comes from Notolepis coatsorum, assembly GCF_963971535.1. Classification (NCBI taxonomy): domain Eukaryota; kingdom Metazoa; phylum Chordata; class Actinopteri; order Aulopiformes; family Paralepididae; genus Notolepis; species Notolepis coatsorum. The sequence continues at coordinate 154,001,766 of NC_140168.1, read as the reverse complement.
GACCCCAGGCGGTCAGGGTGGGGGGTCAGACCTCCAACACCATCACCCTGAGCATCGGGTCCCCCCAGGGCTGTGTTCTAAGCCCCCTGCTGTACTCACTCTACACACACGACTGTGTGGCCAAGTTCAGCTCCAACTCCATTGTGAAGTTCGCCGACGACACGGTGGTGGTGGGGCTGATCTCGGACAACGACGAGAAGGCCTACCGGGAGGAGGTTGAGGTACTGGAACGTTGGTGCCAGGACAACAGCCTGCTCCTGAACATTGGTAAAACCAAGGAGCTGATCGTGGATTATAGGAGAGGACAGCGGGAGACACACACACCACTGAGGATTAACGGGGCTACCGTGGACAGGGTGAGCAGCTTCAAGTACCTGGGGGTCCACATCTCAGAGGACCTGACATGGTCAACACACATAAACACAGTAGTAAAGAAAGCGAAGCACTGCCTCTACCACCTGAGACAGTTAAGGAAGTTCAGAGTATCGGGGAAGATACTCCAGTCCTTCTACTCAGGAGCTGTAGAGAGCATCTTGACCGGAAACATCACTGCCTGGTATGGGAACAGCACGGCACAGGACAAGAAGGCCCTACAGAGAGTGGTGCGCTCAGCCGAGCGTACCACGGGTATTGCGCTACCTCCCCTGCAGGCTCTATACAACAAGAGGTGCAAATCCAGAGCCTGCAGGATAATGAAAGACCCCCACCACCCCAATAACAGCCTGTTCCAGCTGCTGAGGTCAGGCAGACGCCTGCGAATTCTAGAGACTAAGACGGAGAGGCTTAGGCTAAGCTTCTTCCCCCAGGCCATCAGAGCCTTGAACAATGAACATTGAGAGACACAGAAACTGAACTATCCACACACAAGTACATACACGACACGCACGCTGAGCACGCTCACACACTAGCAGCCACTTTAACACTCATGACGCACACACGCACACTTATGGCCAGAGGAAAGGCCACTTAAAGTAGTATAACATCAGGAACAGTGTATTGCACTACTAAAGCTAACTAGCATGTCCTATATGCTCTGTAAATACTAATGTACAGATACCGAGATGGCACACCATGTACCTGTTTATTGCACTGTTTTATTGGATTCTATTAATATGTTGTACCACTGTATTTTTATTGGATTCTATTATATGTTGTACCACTGTATTGCACATCGTCGCGGGCAAGACCAGCCGCATTTCATTGTATACCTGTATGCCGTGACAATTAAAACTCTTGAATCTTGAATCTTGATCTTGAATCTTGATGCAAGCAGTCATGATGCCCTGGTACTTGGGGTCGCATTGGGTTCCTAAATTTAGTGGAGAACAGGGGACCACTAAATATAGTCAGTGGCTAACCCAGGTGGAGGCCTTTTTGCGAGCGCAAACTTTACCACCCCCACAGGGAATAGATTTCCTGTTTAGCTCCCTTGATGGCCCTGCACATAGAGAAGCCATGCTCCTCTCAGCCACTATTAAATCTTCCCCCCAGGAAGTAATCAAGGCATTAACCCTGAAGTACGGGGACCATAGGTCTTCTGATACCCTTCAGGAAGTTTTTTTTAATTGTAGACAGGCTGAGAAGGAAGGAATAGAGGAATTCACCCTGCGCCTTAGAGAGTGCCTTTACACATGGAGAGCTAGTGACCCCGATAGTGCAGGGGAGGAAAACAAGAGGCTGAGGGCGCAGTTTACTAAAGGCCTGCGGGAAGGCCCTATCAAGCGCGAGCTCCTACGCCACCTGAGACGGAATCCAGAGACAACCTTTGAGGAGGTTCGGCAGGAAGCAAGCTCATTGAGCGGAAGGAACGAGCTTCCACTGAAGTGGTGGCGGCTTGCCAGACCCGAGCTTCCCCAGCTATCCCACCTCCCGGCGTGGAAGCAGTACCCCAGAGCGGCCTACAACAGCTGAGAGACTCTCTACGTGTGGAGCTACAGAAAGAACTACGTGACCAGGTAGCACTGCTGGGGAGCACCCTCGCAGAGGAAATACGGAGCCAGATGCGGGGTTCTGGACATAGACCCGAGCCAGCACAGAGGCGGGAAGTGGTGATTGTAAACGATGACTGTATTAGTACGGAGTATGGGCTGTTGGGCATGAACGTTATATCAGAATGTTGGGAGGGCATATTTCAGAGGGGACACCCGGGGCGGGAAGCTTTCACATCCACTGTTCCTCCAACGGCCCGGAGGGTGTGGGAAAAGGCGTTTAACCTTTGCCAGCAGGTACAAAGCACCCCCCCCAGCCGATGTGGCCAGTGGCATGGCTAGACTGCGGCGGCAGACCCCTGTCCTGGTGCCCCCCAAGTCGGAGATCGTGGTCTGGGCAGATGTTAGTCCAAGGATGAGTCGCCTGTACTGCCCGGTGCTGGTGGAAGACCACACTGACCTGGTGGTAGGAGAGCGTGGCTGGCGAGTGGCTCGGTCCCTCAGCTGGGTACGGGGGGGTAAGGTGCCACTGCGTATTTGTAACCCCCACCTCTCCTCTGTGCTAATCCCCCAGCGGTGCTACCCTGGCCACGGTGTCACTGGTCCCCCTGCAGGATATCCATGGGACCAACCAGCTGATTCTGAGAGACACCGGCCCTGGGGTGGTAGAAGTGGACGTGCGTCGAGTAGCTGAACCCCCCCTGGCCGACCACCCGGCCCTAGATTTGAGGGGGGAGGGACTGACAGGGGACCAAGAAGCTCAGCTCGCGGCCCTGCTGCGCCAATGGACCCATGTATTCGCTGCACACGAGGAGGACTTCGGACGTACCAAGGTGATTCAACATAATATCCCCACTGGAAATGCACCACCGATTCGGGAGAGGTACCGTCCGATTCCACCCAAGCTATACGCGGAGCTGAGAACGCTGCTGCAGGGGATGGTCGACAGCAAGGTGGTGTGCGAGAGCTCCAGTCCATGGGCGGCCCCAGTGGTGTTGGTCCGCAAGAAGGATGGATCCTGGCGCTTCTGCGTAGACTACCGGAAGCTGAACGCCGTGACCCACAAGGATGCATACCCGCTGCCCCGGATAGAGGAGTCATTGACCAATCTGACCCAGGCGACCTGGTACAGTACCCTGGATCTGGCCAGTGGGTATTGGCAAGTGGAAGTGGCGCCGGAGGACCAGGAGAAGACAGCCTTTGCCACACCACTGGGGTTGTACCAGTTCGAGCGGATGCCCTTTGGTCTGTGCAATGCCCCCGCCACCTTCCAACGATTGATGCAGCGTTGCCTGGGTGGCCAGGTGAATGAACATCTCCTAATATACCTGGACGACGTGAGCGTCTATTCCCCAGACTTTCAGAGCCACCTGGATCATCTGGAGATGGTGTTCCATCGGCTTCAGGAGCATGGTCTCAAACTCCAGCCGGGGAAGTGCAGGTTGTTCCACCGGGAGGTGAGGTACCTAGGACATATAGTCAGCGGCCAAGGGGTGGCGACTGACCCAGAGAAGACCCACCACGGCCAAACAGGTGAAGTCATTCTTGGGATTCATGGGGTACTATAGGCGGTTCGTCCCTGGCTTTGCCCGGATCGCCGCCCCTCTGACCCGACTGCTCCGGGGCACTGCTGGACGACCGTCTGCGCCAGTGACCTGGGCACTGCCCTGTCAGCAGGCATTTGAGGAGCTGAAGAGGAACCTGTTGGAGGCCCCCATCTTGGCCTTCGCTGACTACGGCCAGCCATTCAGGCTCTACACAGATGCCAGCTTGGAGGGGCTGGGGGCAGTCCTGTCCCAAGTCCAGGAGGGCCAAGAGCGGGTCATTGCCTACGCCAGCCGTGGCCTTTCCCAGACGGAGCGCAACGACCAGAATTACAGCTCCTTCAAGTTGGAACTGCTGGCTTTGAAGTGGGCAGTAACTGTTCACTATCTTCACGGACAACAATCCGCTGGTGCACCTGGAAACAGCCCGGCTGGGGGCACACGAGCAGCGCTGGGCAGCCCAGCTCGCGAACTACTCCTACGTTATCAAGTACCGGCCAGGGGCTGTCAATCAGAATGCCGATCTATTGTCTCGGTTGCCAGAGACTGGGAGCACGACGGTCCAGGCAGTGGAAGGACAGGACCCGCCGGGAAGGGAGGCGGAGGAAGCTGCGGACATGGAGGCGGCAGCCACGGAGGTACGGGACTGGATACAGAGCCAGTGGCAGGATCCGGACCTGCGACAAGTCCATCAATGGCTGACCCAGGGGGCACCGCCACCTCTAGACCGCCGCCATCCCTTATCTCCGGGCCTACGAGGCCTGCTGGCGGAGTGGGAGTGCCTGAACCTCCACAGAGGGCTCATTGTGAGAAGAGTGATGGAGTTTGATACCCACCTGACCGCTGACCAACTGGTTGTACCCCTCAGTCGGGCCGAGGGTCTCTGGAAGGAGTACTATCGGGCCGCTGGCCATTCTAGTGCCGAGAAGGTGCTCTCCTTGCTGCGGCGGCGGTTCTTCTGGGCAGGCATGGGCAAGGCAATACAGCTCTGGACCAAGGAGTGCCCCACATGTGCAGTAAGCAAGGCCGGACCAGAACAACGGGCGCCTCTGAGCTCCATCCGGAGTAGTTACCCATTTGAGGTGGTGGGTCTGGACTACTTATCATTAGGTCGGCCGGCCGATGTCTACCCCTACATCCTGGTGATGACCGACCTGTTCTCTCACTATGCCTTTGCCGTTCCCACCAAAGATCAGACAGCGTCCAGTACGGTCAAGGCGCTATGGACAACACTGATCCAACCCTTTGGGTGTCCAGAGCGGTTTTTGACGGATCAAGGGGCTGCGTTTGAGTCCCGGCTGATGCAGCAGTTGTGTGACGTGTATGGGTGCGTGAAGAGCCGCACGACTCCATACCACCCTCAGGGCAATGGGGCCTGTGAGCGCTTTAATCAGACGCTGCTCTCTCTGCTGGGCTCCCTCGACCCAGACATCCAACCAAACTGGCACCATCAGCTTCCATACCTAGTCCAAGCCTACAATAATGCCATACATGAGAGTACCGGTATGACTCCTCATTTCGTGGTGTTTGGTCGCTATGCCAGGTTACCAGTGGACTTGATACACGATGTCTCGCCCCCGCAACGGAGAGCCACCCTGGAGGGATGGGTTCACAGCCATCACCAGACGCTGACTGAAGCCTACGAGTGTGTACAGGCGAATGTGACCAAGAGACAGCGGTGGGATCAAGCTCGTTATGACCGAGGGGCGCAAGCAGTACCCTTGCTGCCGGGTGAGCGGGTCTTGTTAAGGAACTTTCGTCGGCGGGCCCATGTGAAGTTGGCACCCTGGTGGGTACCAAGACCCCATGTGGTTATCGGGCAGCACCGACCCAACCAACCCGTGTATCTGGTTCGGCCGGAGGGCCAGGAGGGGCCTGGTCACACCTTGCATAGAAACAATCTCCGCCCCTGCCCAGCAGGAAAGCCCAGGGTCCCCGCTTCCCCTTCCTGCCGCACCCGGCGACCGCCCAGGGCGGTTACATCCTCCCAGTCCCAGAGCTTCACCTTGGCCCCGCTGTACCAAGACCTGTGGAGGAACCAAGGTTACCTGCACAGCTAGAGGAAACAGAACCTGCAGTGGTCCCCCAGGAGGTGATACCGCCTCGACGATCGCGGCGCCTGGAGTCGAGTGGAAGGAGGCCCTGGAGAGGTTGAGGTACCTGTCGATCCCAGGGAAGGAGGGAGCAGCCGAGGGAATGGAGGGGCTGAAGCAGAGCCTGCAGTGGTCCCCCTGGAGGCGAGACCGCCTCGACAATCCCGGCGCAGCAACCTGGGCAAGCCCCCCATCCGCTTGGTCCAGCTGTGATGACCGGGACGGCCATCGAAATAGGGGGGGGGGAATGTCGCGGGTGGGGGTATGTGTGTGTGTCTGTATGGGGGTGTTGATGTACCTGCGGGATCCCAAGAGGAGGACACGCCCCGGGATGGTCTGGAGGAGGACCTAAATGCTTACCTGGCCGGTGTAACAGGCAAGTGTATATCTGCCTATGATGAGTATTCGAATCGCCGTCACAGTACTGCACCATGCTGTCCCTTCTTCCTTGTTTTGATGGAGTCCATGAACTCCCGGTGGGAGCGTGGGGAGCCGTCCTATGGGGATGGTGATTTTGTGCAGAAGACAGAGACAGCAGGCGAGTGCGGGGCCACCAGGGGGGGGTAACCTAATTACCGTCATGCAGTCTACACATGTGCTCCCTCGTTCTTACGCAGCTGGGGGGTGCCGCTGGAGGGAGCAAGAGGTGGATTGGCTGGCTGGCGTGGAGGGGCGGTGCCCGGAAGGACGGGCGCTGTTGAAAGGAGGATCAATGGTGGACAGTAGACAGAACGAAAGTCGAGAGGACAACACCGGAGGACGCCGAGCTGCAGGAATACTGGGACACGCAACTTTTTGTCTTGTGCTTTCTTCCAGTGGAACATTTTCCTGCTGCAGACTGTTGTGTTCACCCTGCTGTGGAACTGGTGGAACCTCAGACAGGAGAGACATTGTCACAATGCTGCACGCTGTGAGTAAATGGATACAAGATATCAGAATACACACCTGACAGGCGAACTGTTTCCAGAGCGGTCAGTGGAGGAATAGAAGAACAGTGACTGCATTGGAATTGTGAATGATATTAACTGTGTGGAGCTGTGGATTATAAGAACGGCATGCAGTAAACCAGTAAACTGTGGAAGATTGGAGCGCAGTATTCTGGACGCTCCTCCCTCTGTGAACTGCCTCTCTTTTTATCATGTGGAGGATATATAATTGTGCATTGTGACTAACCCGCGAACGGGGGACATTACTATACGCCCTTGCTTGGAGTACACTAAAAGCCCCCATTACCGACAGAACGTTTTTGGCCAGAAGGCGTGAGGGGCTACGGGAGCGGAAGGGGGAGGAGTCCTTCCGGCCCTCACCTTCGGGCCCCGGTCATAATTAACCTTTTTGTATTGTTTGTGACTCAGCGCTTCCACTGCCCCAAACCTAGGTTAGGATATGAGAGGAGTATTCTAGCCCTGGCCATAACCCCTAGTGGTGAACAGCACCCACTATCCTATATAAGCCCCCTTAGTTTGCTGTGTGACACCCAGTGTGTATTGACATAACATGTGTTCTCTATAATCATTTGCCGTGACTCCCTGAGATATGGTGTGATATATATATTTCAGGCTATTTGCAGTGAACTGTGTTTTGAGGTGTAGTGTGATTCTGGACTAGTTGTGGGATTGTCTTAGACCTGTGTGCAGTGTGAGTACTCTTCCTCACGTGTGTAGTGCCTTAGGGGCGGGGACAGGTAGTGTGGGTGGGAGTAGCAGCCTGGGGTTGGCCGTCAGGGCATTGAGTGCTTCCTCATTTTAATTACCTTAGGCCTAGGGGCATGGGTCTTTTAGAAATAGGTTAGCTAGTAATTATTTATTTAGAGTATAACCTTGTATGTTAGATATCTATTTTCCTATAATAAAATCTTTCTTATTGTTTCTTAAAGCATTCTCCCGTGTCTGTTTGTGGTCTTGGGGAAATTCATTGTGGTAGGTCAGCTGAGCCCTTTGGGAAGTGTACACTTTAACCTTAGACCTGGATACTTCCCATGGGGGTCTGGTGACATATTTTGGCGTAGTCGGTAGGATTTCCCCATAGTCCACAGCAAACATGGTCGATGAGAATGTTAGAGAAACTGGGATGCAAGCAGTCATGATGCCCGGTACTTGGGGTCGCATTGGGTTCCTAAATTTAGTGGAGAACAGGGGACCACTAAATATAGTCAGTGGCTAACCCAGGTGGAGGCCTTTTTGCGAGCGCAAACTTTACCACCCCCACAGGGAATAGATTTCCTGTTTAGCTCCCTTGATGGTGGACAGTAGACAGAACGAAAGTCGAGAGGACAACACCGGAGGACGCCGAGCTGCAGGAATACTGGGACACGCAACTCTTTGTCTTGTGCTTTCTTCCAGTGGAACATTTTCCTGCTGCAGACTGTTGTGTTCACCCTGCTGTGGAACTGGTGGAACCTCAGACAGGAGAGACATTGTCACAATGCTGCACGCTGTGAGTAAATGGATACAAGATATCAGAATACACACCTGACAGGCGAACTGTTTCCAGAGCGGTCAGTGGAGGAATAGAAGAACAGTGACTGCATTGGAATTGTGAATGATATTAACTGTGTGGAGCTGTGGATTATAAGAACGGCATGCAGTAAACCAGTAAACTGTGGAAGATTGGAGCGCAGTATTCTGGACACTCCTCCCTCTGTGAACTGCCTCTCTTTTTATCATGTGGAGGATATATAATTGTGCATTGTGACTAACCCGCGAACGGGGGACATTACTATACGCCCTTTCTTGGAGTACACTAAAAGCCCCCATTACCGACAGAACGTTTTTGGCCAGAAGGCGTGAGGGGCTACGGGAGCGGAAGGGGGAGGAGTCCTTCCGGCCCTCACCTTCGGGCCCCGGTCATAATTAACCTTTTTGTATTGTTTGTGACTCAGCGCTTCCACTGCCCCAAACCTAGGTTAGGATATGAGAGGAGTATTCTAGCCCTGGCCATAACCCCTAGTGGTGAACAGCACCCACTATCCTATATAAGCCCCCTTAGTTTGCTGTGTGACACCCAGTGTGTATTGACATAACATGTGTTCTCTATAATCATTTGCCGTGACTCCCTGAGATATGGTGTGATATATATATTTCAGGCTATTTGCAGTGAACTGTGTTTTGAGGTGTAGTGTGATTCTGGACTAGTTGTGGGATTGTCTTAGACCTGTGTGCAGTGTGAGTACTCTTCCTCACGTGTGTAGTGCCTTAGGGGCGGGGACAGGTAGTGTGGGTGGGAGTAGCAGCCTGGGGTTGGCCGTCAGGGCATTGAGTGCTTCCTCATTTTAATTACCTTAGGCCTAGGGGCATGGGTCTTTTAGAAATAGGTTAGCTAGTAATTATTTATTTAGAGTATAACCTTGTATGTTAGATATCTATTTTCCTATAATAAAATCTTTCTTATTGTTTCTTAAAGCATTCTCCGTGTCTGTTTTTGGTCTTGGGGAAATTCATTATGGTAGGTCAGCTGAGCCCTTTGGGAAGTGTATCCGTGCATTGGCACACTTTAACCTTAGACCTGGATACTTCCCATGGGGGTCTGGTGACATATGCACCAGCGCAGACATTTTGTTGGAGAATGTGTGGAAAAGAGGGTGCGAACCACACACACATATTCTGGGAATGTCAGAAAATAAGAAAGCATTGGGAAGGAATAGGAGAGACAATAAACGAAATAATAGGATATGAAATACCCCAGACAGGCTTATTGCTGTATCTAGTTAATCTGACGCAGGAGATATACAGGGGGAAGACAAATATCTGATAAAGATACTATTATTGGCAACCAGGAAAGCAATAACCAGACTGTGGTACAAGGAAGATCCACCGACTAAGGACCAATGGGTAGGAATAGTAGAGGAGATACAAGAAATGGAGAGAATAACACATATGCTGAGGTTACAGGAGGAGAAATTCATATCAAGATGGGAAAAATGGGAAGACTATAGGACAATTAGGAACAACACCACAGAAGGACAGGAACTAAGAGAAGAGACTGAAATGTAAATACTCAATGTACCGATGACCCCATGCCACAATATGTTTACTTTAATTTATTATTTATGTCCTTTTTTACTTGATTTAGAGGTTATGTTCTTATAATTTTGTCTGTCAATTGTAATGTTGTTGATGTGGATGTTTGTAAGTAAAAAAATTTGCAAATAAAAATGTAAGTAAAAAAAAAAAGAATTACTGTGTTTCCCTGGGAGGGTGGAAGGCCAGAGACGAAGTCGAACGCCACATGGGACCAAGGCCGACTCGGAATGGGAAGTGGCTGCAGCAGGCCGTGGGTGCCTGGTGAGAGGCCTTGCTGCGGGCGCAGACCGTGCAGGCCAACACGAACTCCCTGACGTTGTTCCTCATGGTGGGCCACCAGAACCGACGAGCCAGGAAGGAGAAGGTGCGGTGGACGCCGGGGTGGCAGGCAAACCGGCTGGTGTGGCCCCATTGGAGAACCCGGGACCAGACAGAGTCTGGGACGAAAGGGTACATTGCTCGGAGCGGGATGGAAACGTAAGGCACGCTTGACCACGGTCTTGATGCCCCAGGTGACCACTCCCACCACCCTGGCCTCAGGGAGAATGGGAGTCGGATCCTCTGTAGTTGGATCCCCCTTGGAGTGTAGAGAAGTCAAACCGGCTGAGGAAGCTGGCCCACCTTGCCTGCCGGCCGTTGAGGCGATTGGATGTGGGGATGTACATCAAGTTCTTATGGTCAGTTCCTCGGCCCCCTCCAGCCAATGACGCCATTCCTTCAAGACTTCCCTATGTTGTAGTTCCTCTCAGCAGGAAGGAAACGACGGGAGTAGAAGGCGCATGGATGGACCTTCTGGTCCATTGCTGACCGCTGAGACAGGATAGCCCCTAGTCCAGTATCCGAGGCGTCCACCTCCACGATGAAACTGCCTCTTGGGGTCTGGGTGGAGCAAGACCGGGGTGGTGGTGAATCTGTTCTTGAGGGAACGGAATGCAGCGCAGGCCGCTGGAGACCAGTCAAATGGTAGGGAGGGAGAGGTCAGCTTGGTAAGTGACTCCGCCACTTGGCTGTAGTTCCGGATGAACCTCCGGTAAAAGTTTGCAAAACCGAGGAAGCTTTGTAGCTCCTTCAAAGAAGAGGGCTCCGGCCACTCTACCACGGCCTGGATCTTGCGGGGGTCGGCTCGGGTCTGGCCACTCTCCACGATGAAGCCAAGGTAATCAACATGCAGACTCAGAGTGGAAACGGCACTTCTCTGCCTTAACGAAGAGCCGGTTGCGGAGAAGCCGCTCAAGTACTCGGTGGACATGATGGACATGCTCCTCGAGAGTCTTGGAAAAGATGAGGATGTCGTCGAGGTAGACCACCACAAACTCAGAGCATGTCACGAAGGACGTTGTTCATGATCGCCTGGAATACCGCCGGGGCGTTGGTGAGGCCGAATGGCATTACCAGATACTCGTAATGACCCCTGGGAGTCTTGAAGGCGGTCTTCCACTCGTCGCCTTCTCGGATCCGGACCAGATGGTAGACACTCCGGAGATCCAGTTTAGTGAAGACGGTAGCCTGAGTGAGGGGCTCAAAGGTGGAGTTCATGAGAGGAAGAGGATACTTGTTCTTGATGGTGATCTCGTTAAGTTGGCGATAGTCAATGCAGGGCCGGAGCCTCCGTCCTTCTTAACAAAAAAGAATCCGGCCACCACCGGGGAGGGCCGAATGAAGCCTGCTGTCAAGGACTCTGAGATGTACTCCTCCATCGCTGCCTTCTCGGGGATGGACAGACTGTAAAGGCGGCTGCCGGGAAGGGAAGCCCCAGAGCGGAGGTCGATTGCACAGTCGTAAGGCCGATGAGGAGGAAGGGCCTGAGCCCGGGACTTGCTGAAAACCTCCCCGAGATTGTGGTACTCAGGAGGGATAGTAGAGAGGTCAGGAGGCGGGACACTAGGGGGACTCCGGGGTGACGGGCTGGACGCAGCCTGAAGACACTGGGCATGACAGGAGGGGCTCCACCCCATGATGGTGCCGGAGGACCAGGCTATGTGGGGCTCATGCAGCGCGAGCCAGGGACGACCCAGAACTAGTGGGACTGAAGGGCACCTGGTAATAAAGAACTGGAGTCTCTCAACGTGATTACCAGCAATGGTGAGGAGGACAGGACAGGTGCGTTGAGTGATGTTGGCCAGATGGTGCAAGACCTCCAAGGGCTTCTCGAGGTTCTCAAGCGGAATGTTAGCCTGGGTGGCAAACTCAAAATCCAGGAAGCTCTCATCAGCCCCCCGAGTCAACGAGTGCACCCACCGTTGCCTGCTGGTCCGCCCAGGCCAGGGTAATGCTCGTCAGATTGTTCGGTGGTGCAGGCGTGTGGGAACAGGAAAAACTGCTCACTAGGATCTCCCGAGGTCCCAGCAAGCCTAGTCTTTTGGCCGGGTAGGACAATTGTAGACTCCATCTCCCACAAGGCCGCAGTAGAGGCAAAGGCCAGACCTGAACCGGGCCTCCCGTTCGGCCGGGCTAAGGTGTGTGCGTTCCAGCTGCAGGGGTTCCTCCCCGGTCACAGGCTGGGAGGTGAAGGACCTACCAGTCGCGGGTGCGGCAGGACGAGCAGCAGTCCAGTCACGAGTGCGGGAGAACTGTGGGACGGTTGGGGGTCCTAGTCTGGCTCGCTCGCGCCCTCTCTCCCGGAGGCGTCCGTCGATGTGGATGGCGAGGCTGATTAGGGCCTCGGGCGAATCGGGCTCCTCCCGGGTGGCGAGCTGGTCCCTCACAGCCTCGTTGAGACCCCTCAGAAAAGTGAAACGAAGCGCCCGGTCGTTCCAACCACTTTCGGTTGCAGCCAGTCTGAACTCCAGTGCATAGTCGGTGACCCTGCCACTGCCCTGCTGGAAGGTGCCCAACCGGGCTCCAGGATCCTGGCCACAAGCTGGGTGGTGGAAAACCCTTCGGAGTTAGGAAAAAACAGAAATTAGCCCTCATGGACCAGGAAGCAGTAACCCACTGTGCTGCTCGGCCTGTGAGCAGGTTAGTCATGTTAGCCACCTGGGCTGCCTCCGTTGTCAATCTGCTGGGTTGATGAATGAAAACTAACTCACATGATGACATGATGAACATGGCACAGTCCTTGAAGTTACCGTCAAACAGTCGTGGGCTGGAGAGATGGGGCTCCCGGGGGGTGGGGTTGGGAGGTGCAGGGTCAGCCGCGGTGGTGGGAGGTAGTCCGGCTGGGACTCATGCCAATGGTGGGTTCAAAAGCAGGGTGTTAAGTGCTGAACTGAGAGTCTGCAACTGGTGTAGAATATCTGCCTGCTGATTACCCTGCGCAGTCTGCTGGGTGGTTAGTATGTCCAGAGAAGTCTGGAGTGGCTGAACCTGGGCCCGGAGGCCCTGCACAGCAGCCGCAGCCGCCTCTAGATGTTGAGTGTGGGCGTTGGTCAGCTGGATCTGACTTGCCAAGGCTGCTCTAACACTGTCTGTGTTGGCTGGGGTCGACATGGTCGGGTCGTAATGTTATGGTTTGTAAGCAACCCCAACAGCACGACACAGACAGGTAGTTCAGAGTTAGCCAAAAACGAAGGGCGTATTTATTTTCACAAAACAGAAATGTGCAACAATAATGTTAATCCATTTGAGGGGAATGTCCTTTAGCCAAGTTGGGCTCTGCGGCTCTGCAGCACTGCCCTTAGTAGAGTTGACTCTGTGGCTCTGCAGCACTGCCCTTAGCAGAGTTGACTCTGCGGCTCTGCAGCTCTGCCTCTAGCAAGGTTGACTCTGCGGCTCTGCAGCACTGCAGCTTTATGCTATCCCACTCGCGGGGAAAAAAGAAACGGAGAATGTCATTAGTCCCAAAACGTAGAAACGACGAGGCAGAGTCCAGAAACAAAACAAATCAACAATTCTTCAGTGTTTAAGGAAACACACAAAAACGGACGAAGGCAGTGAGTCCAGGACAATAACGAGGATATCAGTTCAAAGAAAAATAGTCTTCCAAAAGACTCACCAGGAGCAAGGTCGAAGTGGAAAACGAGGCATGGGTCCACGGAGGCAGAGAGAGAAAACAGCAACAACTTCAAAGGCACGGCGGAGAAGCGAACCGTCTCGCACTGGAGTACGTACAAGAGTCGTAGGTCACGAAAACCATGTTGCCGGTTTCCTATTAAATATGGAACGGATAGGGATAGTTTTCCCGGTATATAAAACTTCATTTTACATTTTACAACAACTAGAATATGGATAAATCATACTGGTAAAACCAAATCAAAAGATATCCCGTGATTGGTCTTGAACATGGCTAATATTCAAACTGTTGTAGATTAAACAGTAATACCGGTGTGTGTGTTTTGTTGATACCGGTGTGTAACCTTGGCAACGATCCATATTTCATCTGCTGATCAATATTTTACACTGGTCTATATTTAATATGACACCTGCGTTGTTACACTGTCACCCTCCCAGAGACCTGGCTTTAACTGTCTCGGGATCTTTATGACTCTTCCTCCATCCTTTAGCCTGACAGACATCCTAGGTATTTGAGGCTCCTGCTGGCCTGCAGCCCCACACATCTTGGGCTACATGACACTACAGACCCACACTGGCAGTGGTGGAAAGTAACTAAGTACTTTTACTCAAGTACTGTCCTTAAGTACAATTTTGAGCTACGTGTAATTTATGGGAGTATTTTCATTTTAGAGAACTTTGTACTTTTACTCCACTACATTTCAAAGGAAATATTGTACTTTTTTTTTACTCTACTACATTTATCTGAACCCATCAGTTACTAGTTACTTTGAAGAAAAATATTTAGATTAACCGTCTGCAGTGTGGTAGTGAAAGGTTAACCTTCTGTATTGTTGCAGTGAAAGGGTTAACCCTTTGGTTGTGAAAGGCCTGTTGTATTGTTGCAGTGAAAGGGTTAACCCTTTGGTAGTGTGATAGTGAAAGGTTAGCCTTCTGTATTGTTGCAGTGAAAGGGTTAACCCTTTGGTAGTGTGGTTAAGTAAAGGAACTGTGTACTTCTTCCACCACCGCCCACTGGCTATATGGTGCTCTGTGTGTGAATTGATATTTCATAACTGATATGAGGAGGTTCCACGGTGTGTGAATTGATATTTCATAACTGATATAACTCCAGTACAAAGAGACTCAGAAGGAGCTTCTATCCCCAGGCCATCAGGATGCTCAATGACAATGACACTATGTAACAACCCATCATCTACACTCACTGCACACACATCCTGTACACCAGGGGTGCCCAACCTTTTTTGAACCAAGATCTACTTTTTAATTTGCCACCTAGCCGAGAGCTACCAGCCCAAATTTGTCCTACTCTCGGCTAAGATAAGATATTCCTTTATTGATCCCCTTGGGGAAATTCAGGCATAATAGCAGCATGGGGGAAGGGGGGGGGGGGGGGGGGGTACAGGGGGGGGGGGGGGGTACAGGTAGTAAAAACAACACAAGCAGTGTAAACAAATGTCAATATAATTTACTATCTAACTAACTGAAAAATATATTCACAGTGTCATAAGGTGCATAAGTATTAGTAGTAATAGTATTACCCATTCAATATGCACATGACAGAAAATATTATATGGCATATAATATTTTCTGTCATGTGCATATTGAATGGGTATATAATATAATATGCTATTTTATATATCATTGTAACAGTGTAGTGTAGGACTTACAAGAATGACAAGACTGTAACTGTAACTTCTCACGTTTATTTCACACTGACAACACACACACACACTCGGTTCAATGGGCATGAGAAAACATGTGTTTACATTGCCAACGCAAAAGTGGAACAATACAATCAAAACAAAAATATATGTACAATTAAAAGGGAATAGGAATGATGTGTAAACAGAGCTGTCACATTGTAAAATGGAATACAATCAAAAAACAATTCCACAAAAAGGTCTGTCAACAGTCACTGATAGTTCTCCTTTATCTGTTTTTTTTAATTAATGTCTTTACCTTAGTGAGAACTCTGGCACTGGGAAGAGGTAGCTAGTTTTTCAAAGTCTGGGTTGTAGGAGCTGGTTGCAAGCCTCAGCCAGTCCACAAGATGGTCATCTGTCAATGTGGTTCTGTACTTGGACTTGATGATCTTCATGTGAGAGAAAGCAGACTCACACAGGGGGGTGCAGGTCCTCTCAAACTCGTGTTCGCCGGACTTGGAACATCTTTCTATCCTATGTCGTCCGTTTCACCTCCCGAGGGAGTTCACAGCAGTCGTCATGACTGCCGTGTATATTCCCCCACACGCGAACACGGGCAAAGCGCTGGGCGAATTACACGATCATCTCAACAGACACCAGATCAAACACCCAGACGCAGCGATGGTAGTGGCCGGCGATTTCAACCAGGCCAACCTGAAGAAAGTGATGCCGTCCTTTTTCCAACACATCGCTTGCTCCACCAGAGGGAAGAACACACTCGACCACTGCTATTCCCCGTTCAAAGCGGGTTACAAGGCAGTAGCCGCTCCGCCATTAACGGGGTCCACAAGCTCGAGCGATCATGACTCCATCTTGCTATTTCCGGCATATCAACAGAGATCACGTGACGCCGTCGTGTCACGTGAGACTAAGAAGTGGACCGACGAATCAGAGGCCACGCTCAAGGACGTGCTTGCAGACACGGACTGGGATATGTTCATAAGAAGTGCCAGTGACGTCAGTGAATTAGCAGACATAGTGGTGTGCTACATAACAACAATAGCTGATGGTATTGTCCTCAGGAAAACGGTGCGGATTTTCCCAAACCAGAAACCGTGGGTGGATAGCACTATTAGAGCAGCTCTGAACTCTCGTACCACCGCCTACAACCTGGGTAGAGAGTCAGGAAACATGGAGGAGTATAAGGCTTCAGTCTATACTCTACGCAAAGCAGTCAAACTTGCTAAGAGGACATATGCTGACAAACTGGAGACACAAATGGCACAAAACGACACAAGAGGATTATGGCAGGGACTGAAGTCAATAACTGACTATAAAGTCAGCGCCCCGTCAATGGGGAGCGACGACGCCTCCCTCGCGGACAAGCTCAACACCTTCTACGCTCGGTTTGGTGTAGACAGTGGCGCTGCTGGCTCTCCGGCTAGTGACGTCACTGGCGCGCCGGCTGTTGTGGAGGGGGGGGGGCAACCGCGAGGGGGGGGGGACGCTCTCTCGTTGTCGGAACACAGTGTGAGAAGAGCATTTATGCAGGTGAACACCAGGAAGGCTGCTGGCCCAGATGGCATAACAGGACGTATACTCAAGACCTGTGCCAACCAGCTGGCCCCTGTGTTCACCGTCATATTTAATCAATCACTGGCGGAGTCAGTGGTCCCTGCCTGCTTCAAGAGGTCTACCATCATCCCTGTGCCGAAGAAACCCTCCCCAGCATGTCCAAATGACTACAGACCGGTGGCACTCACCTCTGTGGTCATGAAATGTTTCGAGAGGCTGGTCAAGGACCACATTTGTGCCTCCCTCCCCAGTGATATGGACCCTATGCAATTTGCATACAGGACAAACAGGTCCACCGACGACGCGGTCTCCCAGGTACTGCACAGCACCCTCTCGCACCTTGACCGTCAGAAGGGGGGCTATGTGAGACTGTTGTTCATTGACTACAGCTCAGCGTTCAACACCATAGTCCCCACCAGACTGGTGGACAAGCTGATCGAGCTAGGTCTGAGCTCCGCCCTGAGCGCCTGGGTACTGGACTTTCTGAGCGAAAGACCCCAGGCGGTCAGGGTGGGGGGTCAGACCTCCAACACCATCACCCTGAGCATCGGGTCCCCCCAGGGCTGTGTTCTGAGCCCCCTGCTGTACTCACTCTACACACACGACTGTGTGGCCAAGTTCAGCTCCAACTCCATAGTGAAGTTCGCAGATGACACGGTGGTGGTGGGGCTGATCTCGGACAACGACGAGAAGGCCTACCGGGAGGAGGTGGAGGTACTGGAACGCTGGTGCCAGGACAACAGCCTGCTCCTGAACATCGGCAAAACCAAGGAACTGATCGTGGATTATAGGAGAGGACAGCAGGAGACACACACACCACTGATGATAAACGGGGCTACCGTGGACAGGGTGAGCAGCTTCAAGTACCTGGGGGTCCACATCTCAGAGGACCTGACATGGTCAACACACATAGGCACAGTAGTAAAGAAGGCGAAACAGCGTCTCTACCACCTGAGACAGTTAAGGAAGTTCAGAGTATCGGGGACGATACTCCAGTCCTTCTACTCAGGAGCTGTAGAGAGCATCCTGACCGGAAACATCACTGCCTGGTATGGAAACAGCACGGCACAGGACAAGAAGGCCCTACAGAAAGTGGTGCGCTCAGCCGAGCGTACCACGGGTATTGCACTACCCCCCCTGCAGGTTCTATACAACAAGAGGTGCAAATCCAGAGCCTGCAGGATAATGAAAGACCCTCACCACCCCAATAACAGCCTGTTTCAGCTGCTGAGGTCAGGCAGACGCCTGCAAATCTCAGCTACTAGGACAGAGCGGTTTAGGCTCAGCTTCTTCCCCCAGGCCATCAGAGCCATGAACAATGTACATTGAGTGCTCAGAACATTGAACTGTCCACACACAAGCACACATGAACACACACACGACACGCACACTGTGCACGCTCACACACGAGCAGCCACTTAACACTTTAACATGAGCGGGCACACACTCATGTCGCACACACGCACACTTATGGCCAAAGGAAAGGTCACTTTAAATTAGAATAACAGGAACAGTGTATTGCACTACCAAAGCTAACTAGCATGTCACACATGCGCTGTAAATAACTATGTACAGATACCGAGATGTCACTCCATGTTACCTGCTATCTGTTACTGCACAATGTTGTTTCTTCTTTTGATTCTATTATATGTACCACTGTATTGCACATCGTTGCGGGCAAGACCACCCGCATTTCATTGTATACCTGTATGCCGTGACAATTAAAACTCTTGACTTGACTTGACTTGACAGGTAGGTTGATCCAAAAAATGCTGTTAAGTTCATGGCACATCTCCTGAGGTTGGGGTACTTCTCAGGCAGCAGTATCTCCCAGAACTCTGCCTTCATCCCTTGTGTTGCCCTGGCTTTAATCTCAATGTCAGTTTGAAGTGTGAGGATCTCGTTCTCCACAGCATGGCTGTTCAGATTAAACAGCGTGGCCACTTTGGATGTGATCATCCACATCTACAGTTCCAAATGGAAAACACATGTAGCTTACAACAGGTTCAAGTATTGAAAAGTCTGTGTAGCGTGTATCAAACTCTGACAAGATGCTTTGAACTTGCTCCTCATAATGTGTGCAATCAAACTGTGCGGTGTCCTCACCCTGACGTTGAAGTTCTGCTTGCATGTGAGGAAAGTTGCGTAGGTCACTGCGTTGCAGCCTTCTCGCCCACATGGTGAGCTTGCTTTTAAAAGCGTTCACTGATCTGATCATGTTTATTACACATTTATCCTTTCCCTGCAGCTCTAAATACAGGTTATTCAGCATGCCAGTGACATCGGTTATGAATGCCAAATTCAAAAGCCAGTTGTTGTCCTCTAGATGTGTATATTCGGCATGTTTAGCAAGCTTGAGAAACTTTAATTTCAGGTAGAACCTCGCTGAATCTCTCCAGAAATTTACCTCTGCTCAGCCACACAGATTGTGTGCAGCAGCAGGTCTGTGTGCTCCGCCGCCGTCTCCTCCATATGTGCACGAAATAGCCTCCTCTGTAGGCTCCTTGCCCTGACAGAGCACACAATCTTCATAGCGATATCCATAACTTCCTTCATATTTAAAATCTTTGCACACAGCACTTGTTGGTGAATTATGCAGTGGTAATTAAGGAAGTCCGGGAAAGCGTCGCTTTTTTTGCACAGTCCGATGAACCCATTATTACAGCCAACCATGCTGGTGCCCCATCGGTTGTAATAGAGATGAGTTTATGGAGGGGTAGTTTGCTCTGCTTAGCGAACTCCATGAAGGCTTGAAAGATGTCTTCACCTTTAGTGTATCCTTTAAGAGACAATATGGTGAGCAGCTCTTCTTTTGCGCTCATGTCGTCAAAGGTCATTCTAATGTAAATACATAGCTGTGCCACATCTACCATATCAGTCGATTCATCGAACTGCAGGGAATAAGACTCGCATGTATTAATGTCCCTCATGAGTTGCTTGTGAACATCTTTGGACATTTCCTCACAGCGCCGGGTCACAGTATTACGTGACAGCTGAAGGTCTTTAACAGCATTCATAATCTCTGTGTGATACTTGGAATTACCGAAGAGTGAATCGGCAGCGGCAGTCAATGCCTCTTTTACACATTCGCCGTCTTTGAAGGATTTTTTCTTTTTAGCGAGAATGTGACTGACACGATAAGATGCAATTGTTGCAGCTTTTGCCTTGGTGTTGGGCTTCGTAAAAGTGGACTGTTGTCCCACTAGTGAAGACTTCATCTGCTGGAGTGCTGTTCTTCGTAGGACTGTTTTTGGAGGAAAATCCGCGCAGTGTTTCTTGTGCATCGTTGTATAATGCCGCTCCAAATTACCCTTTTTTGGCACAGCCACGGTTTGTTTGCAAATCAGACAGACTGATTTTGCGTTGAAATACACAAAAAAGTAAGCCTCCTCCCACTCTTCATGGAAATTATATGTTTTTGGTCTTTTGGCTGCTCCGGTTCTGCTTGCGGCGCTGACGCTGGTGCTATCCGGTAGCTCGTCGGAGGCGGCGTTGGAGTTGCTCCCTGGCGGCGCCGGCAGCTCGTCGGAGGCGGCGTTGGAGCTGCTCCCTGGCGGCGCCGGCAGCTCGTCGGAGGGTCCTGGCTCTGGCGGCAGTGAAGTCTTGCTTGCGTTGTTGAAAAGTAGCGTCCTCTGAATGAACCTCTTTTTAGCTGGTGGTGTTCCATTCATCTTGCAGTTTCGAGTGACTCAAGGCTGGTCTCAGAGCCATGTTTATACTGTACCTGCCAGGTGATGAGCCCGACCCCCACTCATGTCACTCCATGAAAACAAAGGCATCAATTTGCATCCCTATAGGTGAAGCTCGCTGTCCAGATTGTACGGAATGTAGACGGTATCGATTGGCTCAGGCTGCCTGACTGCCTTCTACACAGGACCAGTGGCGGCTCGCCACTAGGGGTGCTCGGGCGCCGCCCCCCCTCAGGAACTACCCTGGTTATATGAGAGAACAAGAAAAATAAGTTTTTAGTTTTTTGTTTTATAGCCCTATAAATAATATAAACATGTTTAAAATGAATAATATTTACTCATTTTAAGTATGTTTGTATTTCCAATGCACAATATAACGTTATTATCGCAATTAAAAAACACTCATTTTCCAGAGCAGGAAGTGACATCACGTTTTTTTAATTTTTTTTTAATTTTTTCGTATTTCTCGGCCCGGGCTATACGCGATAGCGATCTGAGTGCGCGTCACAGTTTGATCGCTGTATCCGTCACAGCCAATCAGTGCATAACGCGTTGTGTGTTGCCAGTATTTTTTTCCGTAGCAGAATTTCACAGAGACGATCTCTGATTGGCCGAATCCAATTTCTAATGTTCCAATTCTAGCTTCTAGCTTCCTAGGTTGGTTCCTAGGTTGGTCCTAGGTTGTTTGTCTTAGAGCGTGCCGTGACTGCAAGTTCTTTAGACTGTTAAGCTTAGGCACTCTTTCAAAGTTGGTTAAGGTTAGAGTTTGTCTTAGAGCATGGCGATAGAACGCCAGGTAGTTTGCAGTCTGTTCGAGCGGAAATGGACAAAGAAATGTACTTGTGTTGTGCTAACGAGCTAACACTTGGCTAACAAGCTATATGGCGGATTATACACGTTTATCAAGCTCTCCTGCCCTGGACGTTTCAACTAAACAGTGAGTCTCTCTCTCTCTCTCTCTCTCTCTCTCTCTCTCTCTCTCTCTCTCTCTCTCTGCGGTTAACGTTAACGTTTGTAAATAGTTTTTTTTAGGAGCAGTACTGTTAGGCTACTGCTGGCCATTCATGAAGCGAGACATTGCTGATTGTTTATTTATTTTATAACACAAGACTATGACTACCAACTGCCTAGCCAGCCGTGTATCAATCTTGGATGCAATAATAACGTTACTTACCACACTGACTATGTCGATGGCTCATTGATTTAACTACTGCAGCTCTCTCGGATTGAAAATACGTGGATTATGGCTTGTTCAATATCGTCTATGTTTGAATGAATGAATGAATGAGAACTTTATTAACAGATTGCAGAATGGGTACAATACAGTACGGCTCAATACACACAATTGTTAAGGGGATGCAGACCAGAGAAAGACGTTTGTCTTGTTTACATCAGGGTCCCAGATTTTCGATTCATATCGATAGTTTAATAGCTAGCCTTGGCTCGTTTAACAATATGCAAAATATGTGTACAGCCCTGTACTCATACTGAAGTTATTCTTGGTATATAATAGGTCTGATTGTGTAACGAATCGATTCCACGTCGCGCTGTGTGTGAGAGAGAGAAGGAGAGAGGGAGAGATCTGCCTGTGTTTGGAGACGGGCGAGTTTTGTTTCTAACTTTTCTATTTATATATTGTGTTTCAAGTTGTGAATTAGAGTCTAGACTATACTTTATTTGACTGGTTGTGTGTTGTTGTAGTAACAGCTGAGCGACTCGTTCATAAGAGCCGATTCATTGCCGTGAGCGTGAGTCGAATCGCTCACGTCTTGCCATGAGTCTGTTGCGTGGTACTGTACTGTACATGTTTGCAAAATGTTTGGTATAGCGCCCCTAGTGGCGAAGTACCCACCGGCCGCCACTGCACAGGACTGCTTGAATGTTTGTTGTCCTCCCCTCCAATGATTTTCCTAAATAATCTCGCGGTCCACTTGAAACCAGCGCGCGATCGACTGGTTGGGCACGACTGCTGTACACAGTCACTTTAAACAAACACTCACCTTATCACTCACTTTACACACTTTAGACACTTTAACACACTTATTTATCTATTATTAAAGAGATTTGCACTACATGCATACCTCATTTGCACCCTACCCTAAGTTTTGTACCTCTGCATTCTACCTCACTGTTACTCATTTTACTCTGTATTGTATATTGTATATGTATATATATATATGTGTATATTGTGTATATGTATATTGACTTTACTTACTTTTTACTTACTTCTTAATTACTTTATTTACTTACTTTATTTTTACTGTATGTAGCACACTCTCAGGGGTTCATACAGAAACAAGCATTTCATCATAAATTATTCTGTATTTGTTGTGACAAATAATAAACAAACTTGAAACTTGATATGAGGAGGCTCCACGGCTAAAGCCCACATCCATCCCCTAAGATTTACTATTACAGAGGAAGATCTTTAACCCTGTGTGAGCCACACCTGATGGCTTCTCAGCCTGTGACGAAGATCACAGATTTCGGTCACACAGTTAAAGGTCAGATTTATTGTCCCGGTGTAAATCCACTTGGTGTCCGTACATCCTTCCTTAACCCTTCCTGACGTTGCCTACAGATGATCAGTATTCTGCACTCTGCTCTCCACCAGGTCGGACACAGGTATAATATCTAACCGTCATGGAGGCAGCACAAGCTGCTGGCAGGAACGCTATCATGCAATATTATTTGCCATGTGATTTTCAAGCAGCGATGACCTCCATGCATATAATAGAATAGAGTAGAAGTACCCAGGAAAATTCGGCACCACAGATCGCTCACAATGAATATTTAGTTGGTCAAAAGCCAAAAATAAGTATAGGAATAAGAATATGAATACAATACAAATAAAAATACAAAATAGAAAGTCAGAGATATACATTCTAAAATATGTATATACATTCTAAAATTCTGAAATATACAGTCAGACAATATACAGTAATATACTGAAATATACTATAGTCTACTAAAATATACATTACATACATACATTAAATATACAGTAAAATGACAAATTAAGATGTAAATGTCCAGGGAGGTATACCTATTGTATAGTAAAATGTAAATGAACATACTGTTCACCGAAGAGGCCTTGTGTCGCTCCTCTGTCTTCTCAGTAAAAACAACAACAAACCTTTTTGAAGGTCAGCAGTTGAAATAAAAATAAACTTTGAGTGCAGCGCTTGGTGGCAATTTTGAGCGGTGTGCCACCTAGTGGCTTAGTTGGGCGCCACCACTCTCCCCATAGGGAAACAATGACTCAACCAGCGCACAATGATTTTGCCTGTGATTGTGTAATAATAATCTTCATTTATATAGCACCTTTCATACACGGAGTGCAACTCAAAGTGCTTAACAGAGACACGTCTTCTTTAAACAAGTCAAGAAGAAAAAAAACACAGTAACAGTAAGTCAAGAAGAAACAAGAATACCATAAGGTCCATAAACTAAATAAAATAAATGCATGCATGCATGTGTAGACACCTGAATATGTCTAACAATAATTGCTCAAGAGTGTGTTTTATGAACAGGGTTTGCTAATTGTGAAAAGTTGTGCGAAATTGGTGGTCTAAGGACCGTGTACATGTATGCGTTGGCTAATTGGGCGACCCCGCTACACAGGGGGTTGTGTAGCTTGCAGTGGGACTTGGCAAGTTTAAAGTAGGGGGATATGTAGACACCTGAATATGTCTAACAATAATTCAATGTGTCTAACCTAATTCCTTGTACTCTACTGTGTTCAGGATAACGTTGTGTAAACTCCCCTTTCTAACATTGACATTTAATAATGGAGCATGCACTGGACTGCCGCCAGGGGGAGCTGGTGTGACGTTGGGCAGGAGAGACAACAGAAGAAGAAGGGCTGGCTGAAGGCAGAACTCAACTCAGACAGCGGGACAGCCTCTTCATCGTTTCTACACAGAAGCAAGCGGAAGTGTAGAGCGGAGCTCTAGACACTAAGGACACGCGAGATATGACCCCCGTCACGGGGCGGGTTAGTAATGTCGTATGCGATAGCTTAGCTTCTAGTTAATGCTAAAGAGATATTGTGAACAAAGAAGCAGACGTGTTACTGCCGAAGAGTGTGGTAGATATTGCACATGTTGCATTTTAGTTAAAGTATAGGCGACAGGACAGGGGGTTGTCCCGACCCACAGCTTAGCTTCAGTTAGGCCTAGCACCACAGTTTAGCCCGCGTGTCGCTCCACCTCTCCAGCCCAGCAGCGGACTACTCAACGGACGTCGCGGCAATGCATGCACCTCCAGCAGTCACCTGCCTAACGTCCACCCAGCCCTGCCTCCGGCTACCACAGGACTTCTCGACGGCCATCTCACCACAAGGACGTTCGGTGGTGAGAGCAGGCCAGCCCTTGGTTAAGTACCCTCCAGCCAGTTACCGTGAGCACTCCGAGTGCTGGAACCTGGGGTAAACATTCTCTTTGTGCGGCGCGTGCCCTTTTAGAGGCGAAGAGAATCAGTACTTTGAACCGACACTGGTACCATTGACTAGGGGCGCCCCGACGTTTGTTATTTTGGGGAAATGCCGGCTTAGACAGGCTTTTTGTTTTAACTGTGGGCCCACTGTATTTTCTGGTTAAATGTGTTGTGTAAGCAGGAAGAGCTTTATTCATTGTGTTGCGTAAGCGGGAAGAGCTTTATTCATTGTGCCTCGTGTAAGTGGGAAGAGCTTTATTCATTGTGTTGCCTAAGCGGGAAGAGCTTTATTCATTGTGCCTCGTGTAAGTGGGAAGAGCTTTATTCATTGTGTTGCGTAAGCGGGAAGAGCTTTATTCATTGTGCCTCGTGTAAGTGGGAAGAGCTTTGTTCCCTACCGTAGAGTGAGAGCACTAGGTGCCTTGTGTTAGTAACAGAATAGTAGCTTCAGTAAAGAGAGTTAAATGGGATCACTGTGTGCGTGTCTGTTAACACTTTGAGAGCCAGCCGTGTTTTCCTTTTTACCCCCTTGAATACCCAAGGCCACTTCAATGTTAACGTTAATATCGCCTAATCTATGTTTTAAATTATGGCAATAGTTAAGATGGATGTCCTACCTAGAATCAACTTCATTAGCTCAATGCTACCGTTACCCCCTCCAGATGGTTACTTTTAAAAATTACACTCTACCGCATACAAATTTATTTGGAACAACAAACCACCACGTATAAAAAGATCCACCGCACAGAGAAACAAAGCCGACGGAGGTATGGCATTTCCAGATTTTTACCACTATTTTAAGGCATACACTTTAAGACCACTGACAACCTGGTTTGATCCCCAAGCATCAGTATCCTGGATAAATTTAGAAGTAAATATAGTAGCACCGCATAGACTGCAGGACATAGTATACACCAAATTATCAATTAAGCAATGCAAATTGAAATTTGGTCCCATTATTACTCATGCGATCCGGATATGGCGTGAAACACAAAAAAAATATTCGAACCCACATAAATGGCATAATCATACTCCCTTATTCAATAACAATGCACTCCTGATTGGAAAACGACCTATAAGATTCCCTAAATGGGAAAAGCAGGGCATATACACATTAGGAGATGTTTTCAACAAACAGGGTTTTTGTAGTTATGAGGAAATACATAAAAAAATGTATCTCACCAGTTCCACATATTATTTTTACCCACAGTTATGTTTGAAGGCTCATGGAGTACCATTAAGGATACCAATTGAACACCACAGATACCACAAATCTTTCTATGAAAGAGAGACATCGAGAGGTTTTGTATCAGATTTGTATCATCAATTACTAACGTCCTCGTATGGAATCCTCCACCTAGACTCAGTCTGGAGGAGGGATATACCAGACCTGGAAATAAATTTTGATTGGCAAGAAGCCTGGGCAAACGTTCGACTTGCGTCACGTAACCCGGATCATCAACAAATCAATCTTAACTATATTCATAGGACATACCTGACTCCTATAAGACTGAACAGAATGGGACTTAAACAAGACTCCAGATGCTC
Organism: Notolepis coatsorum; assembly: GCF_963971535.1. NCBI lineage: Eukaryota > Metazoa > Chordata > Actinopteri > Aulopiformes > Paralepididae > Notolepis > Notolepis coatsorum. The sequence continues at coordinate 153,975,333 of NC_140168.1, read as the reverse complement.
CTTATGTACTGGGATTTCCCACCAGTTAAGATGTTCTGGAAAGAAGTGACCCAGCAATTATCAAATGTCTTAATTCTGAATATACCTGTACACCCCTCTGTATTGCTGTTAAATTATGTTTTTGAGTTTGCAGTCCCTATACAGCTAAAGAGATTAGTTTTATCTGGTATCACAGGGGCTAAAAAGCTGATAGCATCACGATGAATTCAACCGGAAAAAATGTGCCGGAAGGTTTGGATTCTTACATATCTCGATGTGATTTATCTAGAAATATCTACAGCAAGAATTTTAGGTGTCAGTGAATCCAAAATTGCAATGTGGTTAGAAGTGGTGGAGAGAATTAAAGCTAGCATATGAATTGTAGTGCCTGGTTAGGAGCGAATGATAATGGATGGATTATCCAAGTGGGGGTCCGGGGGGGGGGGGGGGGGGAGCGAGCGAGAGCATATGTGTGTAGGGTATTAGATAACAAGTATTAGGTGTATATCTCGTATAATACATTTATTTAAATGGTGATTTCATTGGATGTGTACTGTTAATTAATGCTTGTATATCAAATTTTATGTTTATGTTTATGTGTATGTTTAAAAAATAAATAAATAAAAAATTATGGCTATGTGTCTAATCTGCCCGTCGCATTATCAATGACCTATTTCCAGTCAACATTGTCGAAGCAGATTGTTTTTTTATCGGTTCATTTCCGTTTCATAGCATTTAGAAAACCCCTCGTTTTCACGGAGAAAAAAGAGGTTTCCATAATAATCGCCTTTTACTGGAATATTCTAGAACGTTGTCATTGTTCGGCCTATTTATGAATCGCTTTCAAATAAACGTTAGATTATCGATAGTATATGTGTACGCATGCACGCTCGTGGCGCGCACTGAAAATCGCTTCTCCTATTTCCTGACGGCGCGCATAGTCAAAAACAGCCATATCACATAATCACATAAAAGCTTATATATCCGTGAAAAGGAGTCTGATTATCCTTAGACTTGTAACATAGATTCTTACCTGAGATCAGATGGTATCCAAATGGTTAATTCCAATTCCTGATCGCCATTCGAAAAAATCGATCTTTTTATTGATTCACTGTGTATACAGTAAAACACATATTCCCCGCGGCTCCGAGAGTCCAGCATGAAGCTGGTAGATGCCGGCTGCGTGAGTGAGAAGTAAAATGTGGAGTGCTTTTTTTTTTTTCTCATTCATTTTCATTGAGTTCAATCCAAAAGGGTGAATTATCACCTGGGAGACGATAGGGGGCGCTTTTTTCACATCTGAGCGCCTGAGTTAGCTGAATTTCCAACGGTAGACTTGGTTGATAAAATATGATTTCAGATCACAAAAAAAAAAAAAAAGAGAAAATACGAGAATACTCGGGCGTGGCATGCAAAGTGTTAATGTGCATTCTGTTTAACCCCTTCCTTTCCGGGTAATGCTCATTATTGTTTAACCCCTTCTTACCCACGGCCTATACATCATTGGGACAGGTCTCTGCTCATCAGCAAGGAAAGGTACTGCTTTGGGGAGAAAGTATCTCATCTATCACTACTGCCACCGGGTGTGGGAGGGTGCGGGAAGTATTAGGAGAAGTGTGGGTGTGTGGGGAATTACTACAAGTCGCCCTGGAGGGCAAGAAGGACCAGCGCACCACCCCTAGGTTAGTAAATCCTAGGCCCCATCCACTCCCTCTGCTAAAGCTCCACTCTAATACTCCTGCACTACAGTCGGGGACTCAGCCGGACTCAGATCTGCTGCGTTCCCACTACCTGGTGACAGCGTACATCTACGCTCATAAAGTAGGGATAATCCACCGTGCTACAGATGCAACAATCCCAGACGTACCCCACGCAAAGGTAAGGAAAAACTCACTAAAACCTAACAATAGGAAAAAATGCACCACAGGCAATGTGTAGGTGAGAAACCTTAGAAGGGCCAATTCAAGGGGGGATCTCCCTTCTTAGATGTCGGTGATATTAGTATTGCATGTTGCATTAAAAAGAGGCTGGTAAGCATGCACCCATGTGTGTAGTGAAACACAGATGAGTGCATGCGATAGCAACTGAACATTTAGAAAAATTTAATATAGAGCTGATAGTGATAACAACTGAACATTTTACAAGATTAAAGATAGAACTAATAGCGGCTCCAGCCGAGGCACAGGGGTGCGTCCTCCCGGGACGTTCCACACTCCGAGACAGCCGAAGACAGGGAGACAGGAGGCGACGCAGAGAGGGCCGCATCCCCCCGTCCATCACGGGACGTCGAACACTCCGGCCACCACCATGAGACAGGCGGAGACAGGGGGGCACGCAGAGGGGGGGTTGCATCCTGGGTGGGTGTCATCACGGGACGTCCAGCACTCCAGTCATCACTCCGGCCGGAGATAGGGAGACAGGGGGGCACGCAGAGGGGGATCGCATCCTGGGTGGGTGTCGTCACGGGACGTCCAGCACTCCGGTCATCACTCCAGGACAGCCACCCACAGGGAGACGGGAAAGGCGTTAGACTGCACGCGTGATTGTGATGGTGATGGGCGAACATAGCAATAGATACACGTGGTAGGCATATATGAAGTAAGCATATTTTGTGAATACAATAGAACAGTTTTGAGGAATTGCCTCCTTGACCGCACAGCATGTCAGGGACAGAGAGTACAGATATGAGAGGCCTTCTGTACGTTTTGAGGGGTTGTTTCCTTATAGGTGAGTGACAGTGCTGGCTTAGGAAACCCGGCCGCGCAGCATGTCAAAGTCACAGAAACAAATAAAAAAAGATTTTTTTTTAATTGGGATTTTAAAATCAACTAAAAGCAAGAGTATAAAAATAGGTCTTGAGCTGTGCTTTAAAGCTATCCACAGAGGCTGCCTGTTTTATATGTAGTGGGAGATTATTCTACATACAGAGTACAGTTCCATGTAAAGAGGCCATTATGGTGAGGTTATATAAAAAAAAATTAAAACATGAACTACTTCTGGTTTGTCTGATCATGATATCCTATTTGAAATGTGATGTGTCGTGATATCCTATTTGAAATGTGCTGTGGCGTGATATCCTATTTGAAATGCGATGTGTCGTGATATCCTATTCGAAATGTGCTGTGTCGTGATATCCTATTTGAAACGTGCTGTGTCATTATATCCTATTTGAAAGGTGATGTGTCGTGATATCCTATTTGAAAAGTGCTGTGTCATGATATCCTATTTGAAAGGTGATGTGTCGTGATATCATATTTGAAATGTGCTGTGTCGTGATATCCTATTTGAAATGTGCTGTGTCGTGATATCCTATTTGAAATGTGCTGTGTCGTGATATCCTATTTGAAATGTGATGTGTCGTGATATCCTATTTGAAATGTGCTGTGTCGTGATATCCTATTCTAAATGTGTTGTCTCTTTGAGATACGTATGTACTACTGATATTATCAAGATTTGTAATTTCGATAGATTTGATAGGCCAAACCCTATATAATATAATATAATTAAAAAAAATAATGCATGGTAAACCGTGAAGTGTTACTTGGGGGCGAGGTCAGAGGATGTCCAGTCTCTGAGGACCGGGGTCGTGTCAGGAAGATACCAGTCAGCCACCACCAGCGTAAGTCTAGCAGTATGTCTTGCAGTTTTCTTAAAGCTAGGAGTAAGATATAGCAAGAAGCTACTTTTTCTACACAGGTATTGTACTTTGGAATGAACTGTATTCATTTTTTACTCCACTACATTTATCTAAACCCATCACTTACTAGTTATTGTACTTCGAATAAAAATATTTTGCATAGAAAACATGGCAAAAATGTATGAAGATTATATACTTTCTAAGGCTGTCAATCTAATATTTAATCTGATTAATCGCATGATTGTCCATAGTTAATCGTGATTAATCGCAAATTAATCGCATATTTTTTATCTGTTCTAAACAGATCTTTTTCAAGTTTTAATACTCTTATCAACATGAGAATCAACAAATGCTTGCTTTATGCAGCCATTTAACACAAAAGGATGACCCTCATGCATTGCAAATTTGCATCAAATTCAAAACAGAGTGATGCACAAAATAACTTAAAAGAAAATTATCATTTAAAACAATGAATAAAGTGTGCATGAAATAATAGGGGAAAGAAAACATTAGGAACTTGTTACATTCACCCACACAAGGGCTGAGGACTCACCCCCTGCCCCCCTCTCTCACACACACTCCCAGCTCTCTTTCTCTCTTGCCCCTTCCTCATCTCTCTCACCCCCCCCCCCCACTCTCTCTCTCTCTCTCTCTCTCTCTCTCTCTCTCTCTCTCTCTTCTCTCAGGCTGGTGAGGGTCCGTGGTTCAGGTGTAGTCCGGAGAGGTGAGCTGAGCTGGAGAGACCGTAAAATGAGTGGCTTAGCTGAGGTGGGCCTGCACAGTTGATAACCCAGAGAACATTCAAATGGAGACAGACCTGTGGCAGTGGTGGAGAGAATACTCAATCCATGGAAGGTGTTCGATCCAGGCTGAAGGGTTTGAGGACTGTGACGCATAGGAGCACAGCCCCCAGGTCCTGGTTTGCCCGCTCGGACTGCCCGTTGGTCTGGGGATGGTATCCGGAAGAGAGGCTGACCGAGGCCCAGAGGGCTTGGCAGAATGCCTTCCAAACCTGGGAGATAAACTGGGGGCATCTGTCGGACACAATGTCCATCGGAATTCCGTGGAGACGGAAGATGTTGTGCACCAGGAGTTCTGCAGGGGCAGAGGGAAGCTTGGGAAGGGTGACAAAGTACACAGCTTTGGAAAAACTGTCAAAAATGGTGAATATTACCGTGTTACCATGTGATGGAGGAAGACCAGTGATGAAATCCAATGCTATATTGGACCATGGGCGGCCTGGGACAGGCAGGGGACGTAGCAGGCCAGCAGGAGGTCGGTGGGAGGACTTTCCACGAGTGCAGACCGTACACGCTAGGACGAAAGCACGGGTATCCTCCTTCATCGTGGCCCACCAGAAATGCCGCTCCAGCAGGGAGAGGGTTCGGCCGATCCCGGGGTGGCAGGCGAACCGGGTGGTATGGATCCACTGGAGCACCTGTGGGCGCACAGAGTCAGGCACAAAGAGCTGGTTAGGGGGTCCATTACCTGGGTCTGGTTGAGTCTGCTGGGCCTCCCTGACGATAGACTCGATCTCCCAAGTAGCGGTGGCCACCACACATGAAGAGGGAGGGAGGGTGTCTGGGTGGGCAGAAGCCTCCTCTGGTGCATACTGGTGAGAGAGAGCATCAGGTTTGAGAAAACGGCAGGAGCGTTGGTCAGGCCGAATGGCATCACACGGTACTCAAAATGGATGAGCAGGGTGTTGAAGGCAGTTTTCCATTTGTCCCCCTCCCGGATGCGGATCAGATGGTACGCGTTCCTCAGATCCAGCTTAGTGAAGATAGCGGCTCTGAAAGGTTTTTCCTCCGGACGAGCCCTTATAATGTAACATACGGTGCCTTCACTTGAAAAGGATCAAGATATACTCTCGGATCTTCCACTTATACTGTAAATTAACCCTGGATTCTTTTAATTGAATGTCCGCGAGGTGAACAGAGAGATGAAACAAAGAGTCAGATGGCAGTCTGTAAAGTTTACTGAACTCTCACAGCACGAATAGATCACAATCCGGACCACGCAAGCATGCACCTCCACACACGGAGCGAGCAGTTGTCAAGTGGTGGACTCGCTAATACATCGTCACATCATTTATACATTTGTGGAGGCTACCTCTCCTCCTGGCTTAATGATTGATAGCTGTCATCGGCATAGCCTGAAGACAAAGAAACTTTGGGCGGGAAGAGAGGTGGTGGGAGGGGTCGCCCCAGCACGTGTCTCTCATTAAGGGTGGGGGCCGAACAATAAGTGTTCTCTTGGTTCCCCCGCATTTGGACGGTTGTGTCTTTGTGTGTAGATAGCTGTGTATGCGTTTGAATTTAGTGTGTGCGGGACTAGGCTGAGGTCATGTCCTCAGATTTGATCATCACTCTTGTCCTTGACACTTTGTGATACTTACGCAACCATCTGGTGGCTATAAATCCTATGTGTGTTTATCTGTGTGTATGTTTGTGTGTAAGAGTGTGTGAAACGAACTTTCTATCAGTGTGTATGTGTACATGTGTGCGTGCATGTGAGCCGGCCAGTCGTCAGACGCAAGCAGCAAGCAAGAGGAGATCTGCTTGTGTGTGCATGTGTGGGTCTGTGTGGGGAGAGGGGTCCGGAGTCAAAAGGTCGGCAGGTCAAACCAAGCTGTGTGTAAAACAGACTCAGCCTGCACCACGAGTAAGTAGGTCAACCCAAAATGCGGGAGAGGAGAGAACAGACATAGAACACAATGTAGGATCTTAATTCTATCACATCTTAATTCTATCACCTTATCAAAAGGGTATGACAGGAATTTGATGGTTGATATTCCTTCAGCTCCCTAAAGAGGCTCGAAAGCAGAGTTGATCAAAGGCAGAGGGTATTTATTTTTCACAGTGATATTGTTCAAACCACTATAGTCAATAGGGACTATAGGGATGGAGATAATGATCTTTCTTGGACACAAAAAAGAACCCAGCACCGACAGGGGAGGATGAGGGGGTGATTATGCCCATGGCCAAGGACTCATGAATATATTTCTCCATAGATTCCCTTTCCAGACGAGACAGATTGAACACACGGCTGGTGGGAAGGGGAGCTCCAGGGAGTAAATCAATCGCACAGTCATAGATCCGATGGGGAGGCAGAGAGAGGGCGTGGTGCTTACTAAAAACTGTTTCCATGTCATGATATACAGATGGTATTCCGGACATACTGTATCAATAGGTTCATGGGTCACGGGATGTGGCGGGCTCTACAGGGGAACGGGCAGACTGCAGACAGGTAGCGTGACAATGCGAACTCCACCTGGTGACAGAACAGGTTGACCAGTTAATTAGTGGGTTATGGAGCTTTAACCAGGGTTGACCGAGTACTATCGGAGCATGGGGGGATGTGATAACGTGAAACTGGTGACAATGTTGGCTTGGGAGACTAGATTGGCGTCGGAGTGACAGGAGCGCAGGCCTCTTTATCCTGGCTCCTTGATGATGTGAGGGTTCTCAGGTGTGTAGGCCGTGCCCAGGAAGACAGTGGTTGTGAGGTGGAGACAGGAAGGACCATGTATGGGCCTGGGAACCTGCTGACACACACAGGGGAGAAAAAGCCCTGGCTGTGGCTGTAACATAAATTACACAGCGGTCACCATTTCAAAGGGAGTTTATTTACTTTGTGACACAATAGCCAAACAAATGCACTAGCCATCAATATCTTTTAATAAATAACTGTATTTATCAATGAACAAGTCAGAGTCCAAATGCAGTCAATGCTCGAGTCCAAGTCATTAGTGCTCAAGTCCAAGTCGAGTCACGAGGCCTAGTCCTGGACTGGAGTCCTACATCACTGGCACCGGCGCACATCGAAGAACCAGTGGGATATTTAATGGCTGTATGATATCAGGCCTCTGGAGGCCTGGCAGGTCAAAGCCTTTTTAAACAATAACACCCTGACAGATAGAGGCAGAGAGCCTGAGCTTCAAAGGGCTCAAGTCTCTCTCTCTCTCTCTCTCTCTCTCTCTCTCTCTCTCTCTCTCTCTCTCTCTCTCTCTCTCTCTCTCTCTCTCTCTCTTTCTCTCTCTCTCTCTCTCTCTCTCTCTCTCTCTCTCTCTCTCACTGAATAGCTTTGCTCTCCAAATGACTTAGCGTTCTTCTTTTCACCACATAGTGCCCCTGAGGGGGGGGGGGGACACACACACACTCCACAATTGTTCCGTTGGAGAAAGCATGTCCTTCTTTGTTGAAAGGGGCATTGTGCAAACACCATTTTGCCATCTCCAGCCAGTCTTGTGAAAAGAAAGACTGATGCCATTTCTGTTTTCTAAAGAACAGGTTAGTACTCGTTGAATAAATAAAAGAAAAAACTCCTCAATCAAACCAATCGCAGGGAATTGCTGAACTGTGAATGAGAAGTGGCTGTACAATCAATGAGTCTGTGAGTGGAGCTTCTTCATGTCAGACAGGCTTCCTGTTGGTAATCACACTGAGCCACACAGGAACACCTGCTGAAGCCCATGGCTGAGTTGCCCCCGGCCTGCATTAGGGAGGAAGTATAACAGGGCTTTAGAATAGAATAGAAGAATAGAAGTACTTTATTGATCTCGAGGGAACTTCAGCGCTACAGATCGCTCACAGTAAACATTTAGGTAGTCAAATATCAAAAATCACAAATAAGAATAAAAATACAGTCAGGGAAGAAGAAGTCTTTATTTGTCATGCTGATTTAAAACATGCATGCAATGGGCGACCCACAGGAACATCCAGACACACACATGCAATATGTAGGGATATACATTCTAAAATATGTATATACATTCTAAAATACAGAGCCAAAAATATACAGTAAATGTACAATGTCGATGTAAAAGTCCAGGAAGATATATACGCTCTGTGCTCAGTGTGGAGAAACCATGGTGCTCCCCGGACTAAAAGTTGTTTTATACGAAAACGGCTGGATGTAATTTTTGGCAAATCAGCATAGCTGTGAGCAGTGTTGTAGCCGAGAAAATTATAAGTAGAAAAAGGGTAACCACTGCGCTCAGACAGGTGCGTAGTCCAACATTAATTAAGTTGCAAAAAATGGATAGGGACCGCACTCTGGGAAAATCGTTGTTTTAATTTTTATATGCACAAGTTGTATAACGCACAAAACGCTTTCAGCCATCCGGCACACTGATGAAGGCCGGATGGCTGAAAGCGTTTTGTGCATTATACAACTTGTGCATATAAAAATAAAAACAGCGATTTTCCCCGAGTGCGGTCCCTATCCATTTTTTGCAGTGTTGTAGTCGAGTCACTAAATCTCGAGTCCGAGTCGAGTCTCGAGTCCCCAGTGTTAGAGTCCGAGTCACCAAAGAAGAGCTCCAGTCGAGTCATAGTCGAGTCCCCAGTGTTCGAGTCCGAGTCCAAGTCCGAGTCACCCAAAAAGAGCCTGAGTCGAGTCATAGTCAAGTCCCCATTACCCTACTCTAAGTCTGAGTCCAAGGCATCAAGGTTGAGTCCATTCCACTCTGGCAGTCAAAAAGCTGACATACAAATAAAAAAAGGTCTACATTAAACATAAATGACACAGCGGTCACCATTTACTTTGTGTAACAATAGCCAAACAAATTCTCTAGCCATCAATATATCATGCCAACTGTATTTATAACGTCTGAGTCCTCGTCTGCACCTTCCGAGTCTGAATGCAATCAATGCTCGAGTCCAAGTCCAAGCTCGAGTTTTAAAATCCTGGACTCGAATACTACAACACTGGCTGTGAGTGTGAGTCTTTCACCTTTTACATAGCTAGCTTTGGCATGGATTGAATGTTTATATTGCTAGCATGGCTAGCAAATATATCTGCCCCATTCTGACCAGGATTATGTTCCTCTTCCCCCCTTTGATGTGCTCATGGCGTTTGATGTGGTCGGGAAACCCATCTATATTCTTGTCACAAGTTCCAAACACACCTTTTAGTGCAGAGGGATGAATGAAACCATGTATTCATCTTCTGTAATTCTACCACTGGGTGTAGTTAGTACCAACATTGTGTTGTGTGTCAATCGCAAATGGGCCAAGGAATGAGATTGACGTGCTCTGAGATACTGTAGGAGTCAATGGCTCAAAACTTGTACTGACTTTAAAGTGTGCGTTTCAATCTTTAGACAACTGTAGTACTTACCTAAAGTTTTATAATACCACCTCGGTAGGGCCAAAGGTTGTATATTTAGTGAACAATATAGCCTTCACTGTTTCTCTAGAGTGTTTGGATAATGATACAACATCCAAGACTATCAAGGGAAAGATGTACAGTATATTTTATTTTAGTTGTGTCGACCTGTGAACCTTAGTCAGCTGAGTGCAGAGTTCCTCATTAAAAGTTTTGTTCCCCCACATGCACCAATTACTATATATAGTGACTAGTTGTACTGTAGAAACATAGCATTTCTATGGAAAAGCACAGGAATACTTTAGTGATTCGGGACTCACTAAAAAGGTTAGGGTTATGGTAGGGGTGAGTTTATACATGAGATACCAAGTTGTTAGGGAGTCCAGTGATTCATGTACATGTCTATAATGTTCCACTACAGACATATAATGGATCACTACAGTATTTCTGTGGTACATCTATAGTGTGTATGAAAAACAAAACAGGAATACTATAAATCACTATAGTATTTCTGTGGTAAATCTATAGTATGTATGAAAAACTAAACAGGAATACTATAAATCACTACAGTATTTCTGTGGTAAAATGACCCGTGAGCCACGTTGCTCACTGTGTGTAACGCGCTGTGATTGGAAGAGAGAGAGAGAGAGAGAGAGAGAGAGAGAGAGAGAGAGAGAGAGAGAGAGAGAGATAGAGAGAGAGAGAGAGAGACTTGAGCCCTTTGAAGCGAGAGGGGGGGGGGGGAGAGAGAGCAGAGAGAGAGAGGGAGGGAGAGAGAAGGAGAGAGAGAGAGAGATTGATTGATTGATTGATTGATTGATTGATTGATTGAATTGATTGATTGATTGAAACTGTATTAACAGATTGCAGAATGGGTACAATACAGTACAGCTCAATACACACAATTGTTAAGGGGATGCAGACCAGAGAAGATTCCGTTTGTTTACATCAGGGTCCCCATTTTCAATTCATCAGGGAGAGAGAGAGAGAGAGAGAGAGGGGAGAGAGAGGAGAGAGAGAGAGAGAGAGAGAGAGAGAGAGAGAGAGAGAGAGAGAGAGAGAGAGAGAGAGAGAGGATGCACTGTAAGAGTTCTTATCTTGACATTGTCTTGTTGCCAGGGATCTTGTGGAAGTATTATGGACCCTGCAGCTAGCTTTGCTGCTTATTGTTAGGGCCATACATGAACGTTATTTTCCTTTCCCGTTTACCAGTCATCGTGTCCTTGACACTGCATGTGGGGTTAATGGGAAACTTGCATTTCCTTTATTCATTCCAATTTTTAAAAGCCTTTTAATTGGAACACTCCAGAACATACTGGAACATTCAGACAATGTAAAAATGACATATTGGAATAATCTAGAACATCGAAGCATTCTTTGATATATGGAGCATTCTGGAATATCAGCAATACGTGGTCATTCATTCTACCAGAAGCCCCTCGGGGGAATAATCAACAGCTATCTAGATGCAAAACCACAGAGCCATCATAGCCGGCCGGCTGAAAGATCACTCTACACAACGATCATCGCCCACCCCGGTCGGGGGAAATGCTGCATATACGTATTTAAAAATTGTTTTTTTATTAATGGGAAATAATTTCACTACTTCTCCAATTAATACTTTAGATGTTTAAGCATAGCAATGCTCTTTTAAGATCTAAGTTAATGTTCTCTTCCTTTTACTTGTTTTTTTTTTTTTTTTTTTTTTTTTTTTTCATCCGCTCTCTCTGATTTATTGAGGCTCTCTCTTCAGTTCAATACCTTCATATTATTCATGGGTTACTATAAATTACTATAAATTACAAGTTCATATAAAATGTAAGTGATTAAGGCATGACAATTGAAGCTTATTTTTGGTCTTTATTTTTAGTTTATCTCATTTAAATTTTTATTTATTTATTTTTTACGGGTAAGTGGCCAAGCCACAGTCGACATTCTACTTATGGTAGAATTTAGAGTGTTAGATCCTATGGTATACATAGGAATGTTAAGGATAATTGGATCATTCTGGGATATCCGGTGGTGCAAGGGAGAGAGTCATACGCAAAGGTTGTGTTCATGGAACACAATCCTGTACGACTCTCGGTGGGAGGGAAGGGTAGGGGATTTTTATTTGTATATATGTATGTTTTTAAGCTCGGCTCTCAACGGGACCTCACTAGTGGGATGTATATCCAGTATTGCCTCGCACTCTAGAAGCATTACCAAAAATTACAATGCAACATGTATAGACTATGGCTAGTTTGAATATAATGATATGGAACACCGGGGGAATAAATAACCAACTTAAACGCAAAAGCGTGCTCACACTGATGAAAAAAGAACATGTGGACATTGCTCTGCTAAGCGAAACACACATTCTAGGGAAAGACATAGGTAAATTAGCGGACAACATATACCATAATATCAGTCACTCCTCTATTGGTACGAGAACTCGGGGTGTAGCAATAGTCGTTAAACGTAAGTTGAATATTGTACTAAAGGGAGTATGGTCTGATGTAGAAGGTCGGATAACTATAGCTAAGATTGAACATAAGAACAGGAAAATAGCGTTGATAGCGGTATACGCCCCAAATTTGTACGAAGAAGATTTCTTCACTACACTAACCAATGCAATGTTAGACATTCCCGATTACTCATTTATAATAGGAGCGGATTTTAATGCCATCTGGAACCCAAGGATAGACAAATCTTACCTCGCCTTTTCCAGCGAACAAAAGAATTCATCGAAGGCATTAAAGGATTGGTCAAAGATTACAGGTGTAAAGGACTTATGGCGGTTACTTAACCCCACGACCCGAAAGTACTCTTGTCGATCTGCGAGACATAAGACACTATCCAGAATAGATTATGTCTTTGCATCACAGAAACTATTTGATAATTATGAAGTGGAAATGATACCCAACGCACTATCAGATCACTGTTATTTACTCCTTAAAGGTACATTTGGTATACTATCCTCCCGAGCCCCAAGATGGCGATTTAACTCGTTGCTGCTTAACAACAAGGAATTCATTACACAACTCAAAGAAGCTCTTATAGTATTCCAACGGGAGAATGCAAACTCGGTGCAAGACCCCAGAATAATATGGATGTCGGTAAAGGGAATGATCAAAGACTTCACGGATAGCTTTTCCTCCAAAATGCGCAAGAATCAAAACACAAAACTGGATGAGCTGGAAACGCTTTACTCAACGTTATTTAATTCTCTGAAATACAACAACTCAACTCGACTAGAAAATCAAGTTAACGTACTAAAAATAGAGATCAATGACATATACAGACAACAATCGGAAATACAAATACGCAGCACAAGACAACAGCAGTACTCCCATGGTTCCAAACCCAGCCACCTATTAGCCATGCGATTAAGAATTAATGCAACATTTGCAGATATAACTACCATTAGAGCACAACAAGTACTTGTAACAGATCCGGTAAAAATAAACGATACATTCAAAGTATTCTACTCCGATTTATATAAATCAGAAATGACCTTCGATCAAAACAAAATGGACACATTTCTTAATCAAATTATTCTCCCTAAACTTTCAGAGGATGACGCTAAACAGTTAGAAATACCGATCACACTAGAGGAACTCAAGATGGCCATAACCGCAATGAAAAGTGGTAAGGCTCCAGGAAGAGACGGTTTCCCATCAGAAATGTACCTTTCTTGTTGGGACATAATTGGCCCCTTATTACTAAATATGATCTTATACTCAGTCAAAGAGGGGAACTTCCATAAAACCGACAATATTGCACTCATAACAGTCCTCCTTAAAAAAGACAAAGACCCCAACGAGTGCGGTAGTTATAGACCTGTAAGCCTCCTCGGAACAGATATCAAACTGTACTCTAAGGTATTAGCCATCAGATTACAAAAGCATATGACGTCTTTAGTTCACCCGGACCAAACTGGCTTCATAGGAGGCCGCCTGATCACTGAGAACATAAGACGTATACTGCACGTACTTGATGCCGACAAAGAGGATACCATACCTAAGGCGATACTGTCCCTGGATGCTATGAAGGCCTTTGACAGGCTGGAATGGTCGTATCTGTGGGCAGTGCTAGAAAGGATGGGGTTAGGAAAAGGATTCATCGATATGATTAAAGTATTATACAAAGACCCATCGGCCATGATTATAACAGGCACAATCATCTCCGATATCTTTCCGGTATCGCGCTCAGCCAGACAAGGTTGCCCTCTTAGTCCCGGTCTGTTCAATCTATCATTAGAGCCGTTAGCACAATATATAAGACAATCCCAATCCATAGAACCTATCGTAATCAAGGGCACACAACAAAAAATTTGTTTATATGCGGACGATGTAATATTGTTCATGAAAAACCCCAACACCACATTGCCTCATCTGCTCAAGTTGATTGAGGACTTTGGTGATTTATCGGGATTTAGGATAAATTGGCCGAAGTCGGCTTTCCTTCCACTTAACACCCCTGCAAAAAAAGATACAACCCTCCCAGGACAGATACCGATGGTAAAACATTTCAGATGCTTGGGAGTGGAAATATTCCCTACCATAAGACAAACGGTGAAGCACAACTACACAAAAATCCAAAACAAAATCAAAGACGACCTTGATAGATGGGCAAAACTTAAGAACACAGTACAAGCACGGATATCAATAGTTAAGATGGATGTACTACCTAAAATCAACTTCTTCTGTTCAATGCTACCGTTACCCCCTCCAGAGGGTTACTGGAAAAGATTACACTCCTCCACATACAAATTTATTTGGAATAACAAACCACCACGTATAAAAAGATCCACCGCACAGAGAAATAAAGCAGATGGTGGCATGGCATTTCCAGATTTTTTCCTATATTTTAAGGCGTACTCATTAAGTCCATTGACAACATGGTTTGACTCCCAAGCATTAGCATCTTGGAGGAAAATAGAAGAAAACATAGTAGCCCCACATAGACTGAAGGACATAGCATACACTAAACTACCAATCAAGCACTGTGAACGAATATTTGGCCCCATAATTACTCATGCGATCCGGATATGGCGTGAATCACACAAAAAAAATCCTAACCCACAAGAATGGCACAACCATACTCCCTTATTCAATAACAATGCTCTCTTAATTGGAAAACGACCTATAAGATTCCCTATATGGGAAAAGCAAGGCATACACTCATTAGGGGATATTTTTAACAAACAGGGTTTTTGTAGTGATAAAGAAATACGCAAAAAATTTAATCTCACCAAGTCCACATGGCTTTTTCACAAACAGTTAGAGCTATGTTTGAAGTCTCACGGTGTTCCATTAGACAGACCAATTGAACACCACAGATACCACAAATTCTTCTACTCAAGAGAGACATCGAGAGGTTTTGTTTCAGAATTTTATCATCAATTACTAACGTCCTCGTATGAAACCCTCCAACTTGACTCTGTCTGGAGGAGGGATATACCAGACCTGGAAAATGACTTTGATTGGCAAGGAGCCTGGGCAAATGTCCGACTTACATCAAGGAACCCGGATCATCAACAAATCAATCTTAACTATATTCACAGGACATACTTGACTCCTATAAGACTGTGCCGAATGGGGCTCAAACAAGATTCCAAATGCACCCAATGTACAAATGGGGACGAAGGGACATTTATGCACATGTATTGGGACTGCTCACCAGTTAAGGCATTCTGGAAAGATGTGACCCAACAAATATCAAAACTCGTATCTTGGAATATACCTGTACACCCCTCGGTATTGCTGTTGAATGATGTTTTTGAGTTTGCAGTGAATCCACAGCTAAAGAGATTGGTTTTATCGGGTATCACAGTAGCCAAAAAGCTGATCGCATCACGCTGGTTTCAACCGGAAAAAATGTGCCGTAAAGTTTGGTTTCTTACATATCTCGATGTAATTTACCATGAAATATCTACAGCAAGAATTCTGGGTCTCAATGAATCCAAAATGTCAATGTGGTTAGAAGTGGTGGAGAGAATAAAAGCTAGCTTATAATGGTAGTGTCTGGTTAGGTGTGAGGGATAGTGGAGGTACTTCTCAAGGTGGGGTCCGGGAGGGGGGGTTTCGAGCTGAGCATATGTATGTAGGTTTTTTTTTTAGATAACAGGTATTATGGGTATATCTTATATAAAACAACTAACCAAAATGTGATCTCATTGGATGTGCCCTGACAATTAATGCTTGTATATCTTATCGTGTGTTGTCATGTTTGTTTATATGTTTGTTTTAAAAAAGAATAAAAAAATAAAATACAAAAGCCTTTTAATTGCTAACGCTAAAATGACCAGATGTCGCAGAGAGAACGCAATGACATCGGGTGACCCCATCTGCAATGTTAAGCTAGTTTTTAGTTAGTTAGTGATTTTTTATTTATTTTTATTTTTTACTGCCACTTAAAATTACAAATCTCCCGCCTCATCAGAGAGAGACATGTATTATTATTATTATTATTATTATTATTATTATTATTATTATTATTATTATTATTATTATTATTATTATTATTATATATATTATAATATTATATTATTAGAAGGCTTTGTTTACGGGACCACAGCTGCATGAATCACAGACAAAGCTATAGGAGAGCTCTATTAATAGTCCGTTCATATTCCTGTAGCTGCAGCAAAGACTGGAGACAGAAGATATCACTTGTGAGAGGTCTATTGGCCAACTTCATCCCTCTCAAAATTGGTTAATCACCAAATGTGTACCCCTTATGCTATAGGATTATGCAAATGTATATTGTAATAGCCTATAGCTATATTGTAATAGCCTATATTATATTAGCCTATAGCTATATTGTAATAGCCTATAGCTATATTGTATTAGCCTATAGCTATATTAGCTAATAGCTATATTGTAATAGCTTGTAGCTATATTGTAAATAGCTATATTGTAATAGCCTGTAGCTATATTGTAATAGCCTATATTATATTGTAATAGTCTATAGCTATATTGTAATAACCTATAGCTATATTATATTAGCCTATATCTATATTATATTAGCCTATAGCTATATTGTAATAGCCTATAGCTATATTATATTAGCCTATTATATTAGCCTATAGCTATATTGTAATAGCCTATAGCTATATTGTAATAGCCTATAGCTATATTGTAATAGCCTATATTATATTAGACTATAGCTATATTGTAATAGCCTAGCTATAGCTATATTGTAATAGCCTATATTATATTAGCCTATAGCTATATTGTATTAGCCTATAGCTATATTGCCATTCTTGTCCACCTGCTGCTCGTATTCCCTATTTCTACGGTTCTAATGATTCTCTGAGTACTAGTGAAAGCTAATCAGACCATTCAAACATCTACCTCTCATTACATGCACGCTCTCTCTCTCTCTCCATCCTCTCTCTCTCCTCTCTCCATCCCCTCTGTCTCTCTCTCCTTTCCCTCTCTCTCTCCCTCCCCTCTCTCTCTCTCTATATCTCTCCCTCCCCCTCTCTCCCTCCCCCTATATCTCTCTCCCTCCCCTCTCTCTCTCTCTCTCTCTCTCTCTCTCTCTCTTTCTCTCTCTCTCTCTCTCTCTCTCTCTCCCGCTCTCTCTCTCTCCCTCCCCCTCTCTCCCTCCCCCTATATCTCTCTCCCTCCCCTCTCTCTCTCTCTCTCTCTCTCTCTCTCTCTCTCTCTCTCTCTCTCTCTCTCTCTCTCTCTCTCCCCCCCCTATTTTTCTCACTATCTCTCTCTATTTCTATCTCTCCCTCCCCCCTCTCTCTCTCTCTCTCTCCCCCCCCCCTATTTTTTCTCACTATCTCTCTCTATTTATATCTCTCCCCTCCCCCCTCTCTCTCTCTCTCCCCCCTCTCCCTCATCTCTCTCCCTCCTCTCTCCCCCCCTCTCCCTCTCTCTCTCCATTCCCTCTTTCTCTCCCCCCTTTCTCTCTCTCCCCCTCCCCCTCTCTCCCCTCTCTCTCTCCCTCTCCCTCCCCATCCCCCCTCTCTCTCTCCCTCTCCCTCCCTCCCCCTCCCTCCTCTCTCTCTCTCTCCCTCTCACTCCCCCTCCACCCTCTCTATCTATCTATCTCTCTCTCCCTCCTCTCTCTCTCTGCATCGCACCACATGTTCATGTTCTGTCCCACATGGCTACTACCCCACAGTGGCTCCTCGTGCTTCTAAACAGAGATGTAGGAAAGATCTGTGAGTAGCATGACGATGAACCAGATCCCTGTGAGCAGTGTTCGAGTCCGAGTCACCAAAGAAGAGCCCGAGTCGAGTCCCCATTACCCTAGTCAGAGTTCAAGTCATCAAGGTTGAGTCCACTCCGCTCTGGCAGTCAAAGAGCTGACATCCAAATTAAATAAGGTCTACATTAAACATAAATGACACAGCGGTCACCGTTTCAAAGGGAGTTTATTTACTTTGTGACACAATAGCCAAACAAATGCACTAGCCATCAATATCTTATGCCAAATGATTAGGGTCTATTACAAGAAAAACTGTATTTATCAATTAACAAGACAGAGTCAGAGTCTGCACTTTCCGAGTCCGAATGCAGGCAATGCTCGGGTCCAAGTCCAAGTCTGAGTCATAAATCAAATCAAATCAAATGTATTTATATAAAGTCTTCTTGTACATTGATTTGATTTGATTTGATGTTTTTCTTTTCTTTTTTCGTGTCTTACATACAGGTGTATGCCCAGCCCATATGTGCTTACAAGACACATAACAATAAGTATATAATAATATACTTGACCAATTACTTGACAAATTACATATAGACCAAGATGGTCACAAGAAAAAGAAAATACAAGAAAATACAATAAAACGTAATATAACACAAGCTGTACGCAATGTATGTAAACAAAGAAACAAGAGGAATTCAAATACAATTATATAGGATATAGTGTGTTTTGTCTCAAGTGCTATGCTTTCTCCAAAAATCCTGCAAAACTGAAGATGTCCTCCACAAAAAAACAATTCAACATACAACTCTCAGACTGCCAAAACAAATCCGGATTTACAATTTGAATTTTCTCAAATAAAGCCCTCCTCAAAGCGGTGTACAAAGGGCAATAAAAAACTAAATTATATTCATCCTCCACCCAGTGGCGGCTCGTGAATTCTTCACGGGGGGGGCGGAATTAATTAGTATCCCCCTCTATCTCTCCTTCTCTCTCTTTCTCTCTCTCACACACAGCGCGACGTGGAATCGATTCGTTACACAATCAGACCTAGTATGTGTAGTATTATATACCAAGAATAACTTCAGTATGAGTACAGGGCTGTACACATATTTTGCATATTGTTAAACGAGCCAAGGCTAGCTATTAAACTATCGATATGAATCGAAAACGGGGGACCCTGATGTAAACAAGACGAAAGTCTTTCTCTGGTCTGCATCGCCTTAACAATTGTATGTATTGAGCCGTACTGTATTGTACCCATTCTGCAATCTGTTAAATAAAGTTTTCATGCATTCATTCATTCAAACATAGACGATATTGAACAAGCCACAATCCACTTATTTTCAATCCAAAAGAAACTCCACTCTCTCTCTGATCAATACAATAATAAATGAACACATTTGTATAACTTGTCATTTTAAACAAGTTACCATTCATTGTCTGGTTGATTATGATCCACCCGCGACGAAATTAATGACTTAGTTCAACAAAAACACAGCATAAAGAGAGAGAGAGAGAGAGAGAGAGAGAGAGAGAGAGAGAGAGAGAGAGAGAGAGAGAGAGAGAGAGAGAGAGCGTTTGAGCGTTCTGATGTGCCATAGCAGCCCATAGTTTACCAGACCAGGATTTTGTCAATGTCAACACAGTTGGAACCTGGAATAGAATAGAATAGAATAGAATAGAATAGAAATACTTTTATTATCCCGTGGGAAATTAGACACTGCAAATAGCTCAACATTTAAACATAAGCGATATAAAGAAACGAATTGCCAATAAATGTGAAGTTATCAACCTCTGTTGTCAAGCCTCCTCAATATACCCCCCCCCCCCCTTTCCTCACTAATGGAACTGGTATCGCGGAATCACGTTAGTTAGTTAGTTTAGCATTAGCTGAGTGGCTAACAGCGGCTAACGTTAGCTGAGTGGCTAAGAGAGAGAGAGAGAGAGAGCGAGAGAGAGAGAGAGAGAGAGAGAGAATTAACTCACTTTGTTTAATTGAAACGTGGTTCAGCCGGAGGGCTTGATAAAGTGTATGTCCACTGACTGTCCCCCAGACTGTTGTCGATGTATATCCACTGCCCACTGTCCAGACTCGAGACTGCATCACAACACAACACACAGCATCGAACATCCTGCAAACTACCTGGCGTTCTATCGTCCACTTCTAAGCAAAACCGAGAAATGTGGCTACGGAAAAGTACTGTCGTCGCCGCGTCGGCCAATCAGAGAGCGTCTCCGAGAAATGCGGCTACGGAAAATACTGGCACTGCTTGCTTAAATGATAATAGATCAAATAAAAAAGAAAATCTTATTCTTCTCTCTTATAACCAGGGTTAACCAGGCGGGGCGGCGCCCGAGCGCCCCTAGTGGCGAGCCGCCACTGCCTCCACCACTCCCAGATCACATAGAACACACAACCGCTCCTCCTCAGGTTTACCTTGGAATCTACCCACTTCCACAGCCAATGGCAGGGTGCCAGACCTCAGCTGGGCACACAGAGACCTCCGTCTTCTCTTTAAGTTTAACATTACATAAGGTTCAGTAAAATACAAATTTTTTATTACAACATATTATTTTCTAAGTTTAGGTTTTTTCCATATCTCCACCTTCCACTTATCCTGATGGATTGTTGATAATTTTGTTTTAATTATGTGAACCTTACACTGCAGATTGTTCATAAAAATCATACTTAAGTCAGCAGAAGAAAACATCATGGACATCTCTCTTGACCAGGGATGACCGTGTGCTCTGTCCCAGTTAAATATATTTTTTGTCACCCTGTCATTTGGCAGCTGGACCAGGCGGTTCCATAACCTAACTGTAACCCAGGTTTCAGATTCATAACTATTTAGTCATAGGGACATAGTTAATGCCATTAAATAAGAACATAAATAGTTAATGCTATTATGTAAGAACATAAGTAGTTCTGTATCGTATGGCTCCACTCGGCGTCACACTGTACCTCGCTTGTGCACGCGCACTGAATAAAAGATTCCACAATGTACCTTTACATCCCAACATCCGTCTGGCCAAACCCCTATCAGCTTACCTACATAAGCAGGGGTGGGGCCACATACTCGCCTCCTTCTTCGCTTTCACCACAAGGAAGTGCCTTCGGTAGATCCCCACTTGACGAGGTTGTTAGTAGAAGAAAGTTGGAAAACAAGAGATACGTTGACATCATATCTTTATTTTCTCTCTCACTATTTTCGAGAAAATACGGCGATATTGTCTTCGTTACTAGAGTGTCTGGAAGATGATGATCATTCTACACCTCCACCGGTTTTTTCGTATTGGGAGTTCACGCCGCTGACATGCCTCCCAAATACAATCCTCCTTGCTGCGGCTGGATGGGGTAAGACCCTCCAGCAACACAGCTGGACTGTAGGACGCACCGACTGTTGTGAGAAGCGGTGGGTTCCAGGTTTGGTGAGTAATGTTTGCTTGCGAGCACCACTTGTCTGTTAGTGCTATGGGGGCTAGCTGACAATGTTTACGAAAACCGGCCCCAGATTAGGGTCCTTCTGTTCAGCCTTTTAGGCGACGGCGGAGGATCTTGGTTTGAAGCCCATTATAGTCAACTAGTGGGCCACGACCAGTAACTGGTGATCCCAGGATTCTCTGGACGAGTGGATGCTTCTCTGTCACCGTGTAGGCCCCATCTTTCATATACAAATGAGAGTATACCCTAACGAGGAAATGTGGGCATGGATGTTCGGAAAATCCATGTTCAAGTCGGCTACAGCCCAGATGGGACTTGTGCTGGCTCCGCCGGATGTCTGGTAAAATCACCGTTGTAAACTGTGTTGACATCTCTTTTTCTCTTCTCTCTTAAAGGGGAGGAGGGTTTCAGACGGCGACCTGTCGGAAGTGTGGCTTGTTATATCGTTTGTGTACGGGTTCAGGTGTAGCTGCTTAGCTGTGCTAGTTGTGGCCTACCTGTTAGCCCCGCAGCTGTTAGCTGCGGCGTTGGCTCGCTGTGTTTACCAGGCTGGTATACGTTAGCTTGTGGCTATCAGCCGTTCGGCTGTTAGCTTAATGCTACACTGTTGAACGTTCTGTGACTATAACATGCTTTAAACACTCTGACTACGACGTCATCTTTGACAGAGGATGTTAGTCGAACCTACCCGGAGCCCGGCCGGCGAGGACTGCGTCAACAAGGAGAACCGTAGCGGCGGGATGGAGCAGCGACGCTGCCCGTGTCGTCAACACAGATGCTGTGTTTACTATCGGTGCCCTGTTAGAGACTGCAGTTCGCTTGGTCTGCGCTCACGGTAGGAAAGGTCCCGACCGGACCTTGAACACTTCTTCTTTCTTTTCCTTCTAAATGTTTTGTAAATAACGATGTTTTCCAAAACGAGTGTTGCTGCACTACATTTAGGATACGACGCGAGTTGTGTGTGAATTGTCTTGTCACTGGTATTAGCTTCTCCATGCAAATCGGGTTGTTTGTTACAGATGTAAAAATTATCTGGTTTGTTGTGTTGAGAAACATCATGTGTGTTCATGTACCGTGTACTCACAACTAAGAGGGTTAAACTAACCTATAAAGCTATGCTTAGTGACATATGAGTGAAGAATGAATTCTTTTCTCAGCCTGTAATGACAATGAACAGTGTGTTCACATATTAACAGGTTTACCTGTTCAACTGGCCGTATTAAGGGTAAGGTAGGAGGGGTGTTTCCCCCCGGTTCCCTGGGGACTTCCTCACCCTCCTCTCAGACATGTTGTTTACAATATATTGTGTCACTGTGTGGTGGGATACGGTGTAACCCTTGGCTTGATTGCTGGGGTTGTGCTAAAACTGCTTGAGGAACTGTATTTTCCTAAAAGAAAAGATTGTTTGGTCACTTTTCGTGTGTGCTTAGCAAGGCCTGTGGCCGATACTAATCGAGAATTGTGTATTCTCTCATTATGAAAAATGGCGTTCCTCTGAAGAGTGTATTGCCATTTTTTGTGGTGGTAAAGGGTTGTGTGTATCTTGTGATCTACAACTGGGTTGGGTTGGCCACAGAAGCACATGTGTAAGTCTGGTACCGGGGCTCTTAAGGGGGCCCTCTCTATTCTGTGTTTTTTCCTTAGTAAAAATCAGATAGCAGGTTAGCACATGAGCTGTGTGAAGCTGTTAGACGCTTCATGTAGCTGACTATGACTGTGTCATACTCTTTTTTGTCGTTACATCGTATCATGGGTGTGGGGTCGTAAAGGGGTGAACTGGTAATCCTTTCCTCCCCTTCTTTGATGGGCAGGGGTTAAGACCTCCTGTCCTTCAAGGTTCCTGTCACGTTGCTGTTCGGCACGTTACAGGGTAAGAGGGGGGGGGGGAGTTTCTTGGTCCCACGCCCTGGAATATTGGGCGTGTGCACCGCAGAAATCCCCCCGCCACAGAGTACGTCACTGTGCGCGTCTCTGTTGGTAAGACTTCCGTGAGCTGTTCAGGTCCATATGATGGATCTGTTTCAGGGAGGGGTCAGGGCTCCTCCTCACGAAGCTCCTACTCGGGCCTTCTGTGAGTTAGGACTCTCCTTCCATGTGAGGGAGCCTCCTCAGAGTGCAGAGCCTCCTCCTCAGATTGTCAAGGTGAGTAGAACTCCAAAAAGGAGTCCTGCTCTATTGTGTGTGTATTCGATTCAATTCGATTATTGAGTGTGTATGGGTTCAGTGCCTCCTCCTCGGAGAGCCCTAAACCAAAATTTGACATGGCTCAATGTTGCAATATATTCTTTTCAATCTATACAGCTCGCGTGGGAAGTCTCTCTGGGGATTTCCGCCTCCTCCCTATAGGAGGGTGGTGGGATGTAAAAATGTACAAACATTTTACCCTCAGCCTGCGTCACGAGGGATTCATGTCAGTCTGTGTTCTTTCTTTTTTGGATAAAAAGAGGAAGGTACATGAAGCACGACGGCTCCGTGTCGTTCTCCCAGGCGACTTGGAGGAACAATGTTTGGTGTCTTGCTAGACTATCCATTGATGTGTTTGGGTCTCGACGCATACATAGTGCTGGCTCGGTGTGTTTCTGTTACAGGATCACACAGGGGCTAAGTGCGCCTTGGTTGCTTGTTAAAACAGCGTTTTTATAGGGCAACTGGGATGGGGTTTTGTCTCTTCCGAGCGCCAGTTTACTAGGTTGTCTCGATGAATTCTCGTTCATATCTGGGGGATGTTAACAGAATAGATCTGAACATAGGTAGAGGGGTCTCATGCCCTTGGGGTGGGCCACTGAGCACGGTCTAAATGAGGACCGTCTGGGTGGCGCCCTCTTTTCATGTTTTAGATCGACACACATACTTACCCCTTCTCCTGGAGTGGGCATGTCGGCGTGGTTAGGACACGGGACTGGTCTGGTCACGCTGGTCCAGGTCAGTTAACCCGTTGTCCGCCGGGGATGCAGATCTGCTGTTCTGATACCCTGAGGGACTTGTGCTTTTTTCGGGGGGAAAAATGCCAGGTCGGTCCGGGTGTCACAGGGTTGGGAGCTATGGAGACCCTTGTTGGGTACATATTGTACTCTGCACTGTCGTAATGGCTTACGGCCATGCCAACCTGTACACGCCCGATCTCGTCCGATCTCGGCCGCTACGCAGGTTTGGTCCTGGTTAGTACTTGGTTGGGAGACCGCCTGGGAATACCAAGTGCGGTGTGCTTGGGGCTGGTTCTCCATTCTTTTCGCTCCTCTCTCACGCGTGGCGAAGAGGGGGCTGTTGGGGTGGTCTTGGACCTCCTCTGGAACCCTGTGCTTCCTGTGCCGCCGGGCCCGGTCCGAAGTAATGTTTCGTCGACCCGTAGGCCTGGAATAACCCTTTTTTGGAAACTGAAACACTTGTACTGCGGTATAGCCAGTTATGCCCGCAGGTGTGTTTTGGAGTTTTTTCTTGAGGGGTTATAGGAACAACCACCGCATAGGGTAACGACAAGGTGGTTGATTCCCTGGTGTGTTGGAGCAGTGTCAACTCCCGGGTTACCCGGTTGAGTGTGCCCCTGCACGTTCATGACGTCTGCGAATCATGTCAGCCTTCTCTGCCTCAACCCCTCTGGGTGGGTTTTTTTTAATGGAGGCTTGGTCATGCAACAACGCCAGCATACGCACCTTCCGCCGGGGGGGCTGTTCTCAGCTAACTCCTTTGGCGCCTGTCTCGTCCGCAGTGCTCCAGGCTCAGGTTACAGCCTGTTGCCTGGTTTCCCCGGTGCGCTGCCTGCTTCCGTTGGTTAACCTTTTTTGTGTGCTTACGGCCATGCTGACTGCCTGTTCTGCAGGGTCAGTGTGCCAGGCGGTGTGCTATTGGGGGGAAAGGGCCCGCTCTTGGAGGGGCCTTATCCGAATACGCTGGCGATGTGGGGGGCGGTGTCACTAAGTGACCGCCTGGTGGGGTCTTGATGCCTGGCGTCATTGACCTCTCCGGGCCCCCGTTTTCCAGGGGATCCAGTCCCTTCAGTGGGTCTGGGTCTTCCTTCGCGCTCCGCTGCTACGGCCTTGCCACGGGGTTGGGTTTGCTCTTGACCCCGTGATTCTGGGGGCAGTAACGAGGTTGTTCCTTCCGTTCGTTCCCGGGTGGCATGCGGGTTGTGCGTGTGTGTAGTCGTGGGGTCAGGCCACGGTCTGCTCACCCTGTGCGTTGAGTTGCTTGAGTGCCTCTTCGCACGGTCGGATCCGTCGCCCTCCCGTGATCCTCCAATAGCGGGGGTGCCCTCCATTAGGGGGGGTCGGGGGGGCTCGGTCCTCCCTGATCTGATGGTTGTGGGGGCCTCAGCGGGGTACATTTGTCGGCCGATGGCTCTCGCTCGGCCTCCCTTGTGCTGTAGTGACGCCGAGCGGAGCCATACGATACAGAACGTTAGGTTATGGCTATAATCAAGTTCTGTGAGCCGCTGCTGCCCTTGATCTCACCTTGTGGTTAAAGCTTGGGAAGGAGGCGAGTATGTGGCCCCACCCCTGCTTATGTAGGTAAGCTGATAGGGGTGTGGCCAGACGGATGTTGGGATGTAAAGGTACATTGTGGAATTTTTTATTCAGTGCGCGTGCACGAGCGAGGTACAGTGCAGTAGTGACGCCGAGCATCACCAATACTCACAGAACTTGGTTATAGCCATAACCTAACGTTATTTTATTGGGTCATATGTATATTCGTATGAGATTAGCAACTTTGGCCAAATCCTTTGAATTGCTGCACTGCACTGGAACGGACCGAGGCCAAGGTCAACGCGGAGGAGTTGACTCTCCGGCGATGTGTGATTCTGGGAAAGAGGAGACGGTCTGTACTAGCTGGAAGCGATAAGATTGATGAGGCCCCCCCTACCCCCACCCCCCCACCCCCCCCCCCCCCCCCCATCCGCACCTGCTGTTGTGACTCATCTGGCGCCATACGTATGAAGTGCAGGCTGCCTCTGATGCGCGACGGTGGGGGCCCCCCCTTGACTGCTCCACAACCAAATTCCTTACCCGAATTTCCAATGCCCCCCCCCCCCCCCACTCCGCCCCCCCTTCAGTTCACCAGGCGCGATCCACTGTGTTCACATGGTGGAATGCAGCCGACTATCGCATACAGTGTCTCAGGCCTCCTGTAATGATGACATGTGTCAACAAATGTACATGTCTGTTGAATTTATGCTGTGCCATTGTTACTGTAAAAATGTAATGATTGTGTTGTTGTTAATATCATTTATGAGACGTTGAGCTGTATGTGTGTGTCACGAATTTCCCCAAGGGGATTAATAAAGGAATATCTTATCTTATCTTATCTTAGATATATGTCACGACAGCCACGCCTTGCTTTACGGCAGGTGAGTCTTGCAACACGCAGATGAGATTACATAAACCACAGAGATTGATGCAGCTGTATGTTGCTGGATACCGAGATGAAATAGCATGATAAAAACAGTTATCAAACAGTTATAAAAGATTCCCCCAGTTACAAAACCGAAGAAGCGTTGCAGTTAAAGTAGCCTGCAGTTTGTGAGTTTCATCAATATTGTGCTGTCCATTTGTCGAATGTACAAAATCGTTAGCTCAATGCTATAAGCTAATAATGTAGCTTCATCCTGAGTCATGCTTAGCATAGCTAAAAGTACCCTGATTGATTATTCATTTTGAAAGCAATGAAAAGATGATGAAGCAATAAAGGATGGTAAATAGCTTTTATTTTCTGAATGCCTGCTTGACGCAGGCCAGGTTTTTCTAGCACCCCGTTCCACCCTGGGAGCAGTTCCAGGAGTCCCGGCCGACCACCCATCACCACGTGTGCCCACGTGGGACGAGGCAGTGTGCCGGACCGATACAAGATGGCGAGCCAACCCACTGAACGAAAGGTTATCCTATAACCTAGTTATATGAATACTGGCTGAGCGTCTCGCTCTTCGCCATAATGAGATATCTCTTATCTCCAGCACCTACTGTGCTCATGAACAAAACAATTGCACTCTCATGCACGTGACCAGGCCATGCCCCCGCGTCCTACTATATGACGCCGGACATGGTCACACTCCCCCTTCCTCAGAAAAGTTTCCAACACTAAAAACCCAACCAAGGGACCTCAGGGCGCTAACAGCGAGATGCTCAGCCAGTATTCATATAACTAGGTTATAGGATAACCTTTCGTTATATTATCATACTGGCCAATCGCGTCTTGCTCTTCGCCATAATGAGATATGGGGCAGAGCAGACGCGTGGCCCGACAAGTGTACCCCCTGACGACCCGCAAGCCCTACTACCAGGGAGGAGGGGAGTCCCGTCCACCCGCCCGTCCTAACGAAGCGGGGGATGCAGTCAACTCCACCAAAGTGCGAAAAAGAGGGAACCAGAGACCCCTAAAAACGCACAGTACAGGCGGGACCACGTGTGACAGATCACCCGTGGCACACACCCACACACCCCTGCTAACCCACCGAGAGGCGGGACGCAGGGGAGGTCCCAGACCTCAGAACCGCCTGGGAGACAGAACCTCCAGTCATGTCCATGAGGTAAAACTAAACGAAGGGACCCGGGGAGGACCAGGAGGCCGCA
Source organism: Notolepis coatsorum (assembly GCF_963971535.1). Classification (NCBI taxonomy): domain Eukaryota; kingdom Metazoa; phylum Chordata; class Actinopteri; order Aulopiformes; family Paralepididae; genus Notolepis; species Notolepis coatsorum. The sequence continues at coordinate 153,947,453 of NC_140168.1, read as the reverse complement.
GCACAGATGTCCTCCACCGAGGCCCCCTCTAACAAGGCGGCAGAAGTTGCCACTCCACGAGTGGAGTGCGCCCTGACACCCCCAGGGGGGGCCTGTCCAGCCAACGTGTAGCAAAGGGCAATGCCCTCGCACAACCAATGTGACAGGCGCTGCTTGGACAGTGCCTTACCAGCGCTAGGGCCACCGTAACAAACTAAAAGTTGATCGGTAGCCCTGAGATCCCGAGTCCGACCGAGGTAAACCCCCAAAGCACGGACAGGGACAGGACATGACAGATGAAACGCCTGAATCACAATATCCCTGGAGCGAAAAGAGCTCCGGATATTCTTTGGCACGAAGACTGGATTAGGCCTCAGAGTCGCACCGCTATTGGCACGAATAGACAAGCACTCAGGCCGCACCGAGAGAGCACACAGCTCACCCACACGCTTAGCGGAGGTGATGGTCAGTAGGAACGCAGTCTTGAAAGACAGCTGCTCCAACGACGCCTGCTCAAGAGGCTCAAACAGGGCCTCAGACAACCGGCCGAGGACCAGTTGGAGGTCCCAACTCGGAGACAGAGAACGTTCCACCGGCTTGAGATGCCGAGCGCCAAGCAGGAAATGTTTCACAAAAGGGTGGCTGAACAACGTAACGCCCTCAAAACCCACATGACAAGAGGATATAGCTGCGGCATATACCCTCACCGCAGAGGCCGACAGTCTACCCAAAATAGACTGAAGGAAGGAAAGGACAGCGTCCAGGGGGCAGGACACCGGGTCCCAGCCCCCCACCTTACACCACTCTTGAAAATTACGCCACTTACCCGCGTAAACCGCGATAGTGGAGGGAGCACGCGCGTTTCGGATGGTGTCGACTACAGAAGGGTCAAGACCCATCCCCTCCAGACTCACCCCCTCAACAGCCAAACCATCAGCGGCTGTCCCAGAACAGGGAACAGCCACAGAGACCCGTGCGCCTAAGAGAGGGCCCGCGATGACCAAGGAACAGGCCACGGCGGGGCTACCAAGAGCTGGATCAGGACCGGGAACCACACAGCCGTGCCCCGGTCCGGCGCTATCAGGATCAAGGTCCTGTGCTCCCGACGTATCCGCCCCAACAGCTGAGCTATCAGATGTATGGGGGGGAACGCATACAGAATCCCGGGCGGCCATGGATACATCGAGAAGGCATCCACCCCCAAGGGAGGATTGTCCCCCCGACTGACCGAGAACCATAAGGTGCACTGGTGAGACTGTCTGCTCGCAAACAGATCCACCGTGGCTTCCCCGAACCGGTCCCAGACTTGTCTGACTATGTCTGGACGTAGTCCCCATTCGTCGGAACGTGGACCGCCCGCGACATCGCATTCGCGCCCACATTCTGCTTGCCAGGGATGTGGAGCACCCTCAGGCTGCGCAGATTGAGAGACGCCCATAGCCAGAGCTTGACTGCCGTTGATATATATATGACGCTGTTGTCGCGTTGTCCGTCCTGACCAACACGTGCTCGCCCACCACCAAGTGGCCGAGCCGCTCGAGGACCAGAAGGACTGCCTTCAATTCCAACACATTGATATGCAGTGCAGACCGGGTAGCATGGCACGTCCAGCTGCCCCCTACTGCGTTGGTCCGACATGTCCCCCCCATCCCGCGAGGGAGGCGTCGGTGAAGACCGTGACGTGTGATAGCCTGCTGCCCATGGAGATCCCGCTGGTGAGGGTACCAGTCCTCCCCCAGTGGTCGAGATCCCCCAGTATTGACATGGGAACCTTCAGTCGTTTCCACTTGCCTCTCACCAGGTCTATTCCCATACTGGAAAACCACCTCTGTATCCTCCTCATAAAGAGGAGGCCAAGAGGGACCACAGAGTGAGCAGATGCCATCATACCGAGTAGGCGCATCACGGACAGCGCCGTAACCGTCCTGCCAGGACGGAGCCCCCTGAGCGCGTTGAGAATAGCCACTTACCGCCGCTCCGAGAGGGTTGCCCTCATGGGCCTTGAGCTTAGAACCAAGCCCAAGTACTCCACCTGTTGACTGGGAAGAGGAGTACTCTTCTCCCAGTTCACAGCAAAACCCAGACTGGTGAGTAATTCCACCGCCAGCCTGGTATGAGACCTGGCGACCTCCTCCGACCGGCTGAGGAGCAGAATGTCGTCGAGATAGAAAATAACTCGTATCCCCTGACGACGTAGAGGCTCCCGCGCGGTCTCTACGCACTTAGTGAATGTGCGGGGGGCCAGAGAGTAGCCGAACTGCAGCCTCTGGTATTCGTACGCCACACCCTGAAAGAGGAAGCGAAGGAATTTCCTGTGAGGAGGGAAGATCGGGATGTGAAAATATGCATCCTTCAGGTCTATGGAGGTGAACCAGTCTCCCACTCTGACAGAGCTTATCAGGTGTTTGACGGTCAACATCCTGAACCGCCTCGTCACAATCAGCCGATTGAACGCAGACAGATCCAGAATAGGTCTGACACCTCCCGATTTCTTGGGCACCAGAAAATACCGGGAGTAAACGTCACACATTGCATCCTCCCTTGGGACCACGACTATGGCTTGCTTCGCTAACAGAGATTGGATCTCGTCGGCCAGAGCTGTCACTGCTGCTGACCCTGACAACAAGGTCTGCACCAAACCTGAAAACGGAGGGTGGGGTAGCGCAAACTGCAACACAAGCCCCCGCCTCAGCGTTCTCTCCATCCACCCCGACAAAAAGGGCCGGTTTGATATGGGGGAAGCTGACATCACACTGGGTGACAAAAGTTCCCCCACTGAACACCTCACCAGCATGGATTGCTGAGGAACTGTTCTACAGCTGGACATGCAAGGTGTGAGGTCCCCACACTGCCCGATAGGGTGGGTTCCTACACACCGTAGCCCTGCAGTGATATTACTACCACCCAAATCACGCGCGCCTGCCTGACCACTGCCGGTCATCCGGGCGTGGGAGGCACTAACGTGATACCCGGCATGGCGAAGGCGAGGTTGGGGGAACACGCGCTGTGCCCCAAGAGGCCTCAAGCCCCCCTGCTGACAACCTTTGTTGTTGACAGACGTAACACCAGGCTCACCAACCACAGATGCAGAACGCGCGGCGTGGGAGCCGCTTGACAGCACAACATTCTCACGGACAGACCCAGGCCTAGCTATCAACTGGGTGTCAGCCCCTGTCCCCATGAGAAGTGAAACGTGGGGCCGCCTGCACTTCATTGAAAGCACACGGCCCACAACCAAAAAAAACAAATCAGAGCCCTTATCCCGCTGGTGTTGGGGGGGGGGAGTGACCGGAGAGCGAGCTAGACACAGCTAGACGGCAACGGTTTTTTAGGGCGTGCTCATCTAATGTAGCCGATCCCTCGGCCGCCAAGGCTGTCGGCCTTGCGATCACCTGTTTTCGTTGTGTCCAGGGTACCTCAGGCGGGGGAAATATGGCCGCTGGTTGAGGGCCTTGCCACAGTCGTTGACGAGGCCGCGCTCTCACCTCTGGCTGCGTGGTGCGAGGCGGTGTGGGGCCCAGGTCAAATACCGCCTGCGTTTCCGCGGAAAGACCAAAGAGTCCCTCTGCGGAAAGGGGAGCCCTAACCAGAGATGCCTGTGAATAAGAGTTGATAGCATCCTGATCCTCCCTGCGGTTATAGCCTGCGAAATCACACATGGAACTATCCATCTTGCGCAATCCTTCATACATCTCCCCATGCTGTTGCACCATGAGAGCTTGTTGTTGTTGTAATTGTACGATAGCTTCCTCATGTGAAAGCAATCCTTGACGCTGCGCAGCTAGTGCTTGTTCGAGACCTGTGTTATCTGCTGACCCAGTCATGGCTTTTTCATTCTGTGAGGGCTGTGTGTGTGTGTGTGTGTGGGTCATGAGCAGATAACGGACTCTTAAAGTTATCCATGAAACGGACAACCACTAGACTGCTTACGCAGATATTTTAGGAGAGGGGAAACATTAAACAACAGAAAACAACCTTTACAGGTGGAAATCTCAAAGTGAGTAATTAAGAAAATAAATCAAGTCCCAAAAAACAGGACTACTCTCAATAAAGAGGTATAGTATAAAAGTAAATAACCTACAAGGACACCTCCTAATAAAGGAGTTTATATTGGAAAAAGTAAAACAATAAACCTCCACTAAGGGAGTTTATGTGTAGAATCACGTGAGTAGCCTAAAATAAGAATGACTACCAAAAAGCTCAATTCTGAATCAGAGATCAGACTACACTTCAATATAATGAGCATGACCAAAAGGACAGCCAACACTAGGAAATGAAAAAGCAGTTGACACTGCGATCTCCAAACTTAAATAGACTCCACATGGCCATAGGCACAGCTGCACTGCATCAGGTGCAATCAAGCCCACACACCTGCCGACCCATGAGGCAATTAACCACAGGGAACAGGGATTGACAGCTATCCCTCACAGAGAGGTGAAATAAAGCAAAAATAGACAGCTGTCCCTCACAGAAAGGTAAAATAAGGCAAAAACCATGATAACTACAAGCAGTGTAATGTCAGCAGTACTAAGCCATTTAGACCTGAAACACCTGTTAATAATGCATTATATAGCCTGCATATACACACAAATGTGTTTCCCGGATTCTTAAATAAACATTATTTTGAAAGCAAGCACTTTTGTCATCATTGTAGCAAAAAAGACAGGACCGGAAAAGTCTTTATCGTATGTAGGGGTGCCCTGGAATATTTTATTGAACACAGGGGTGCCTTGGCAGCAGAAAGGTTGAGAACCCCTGCCCTAACAGGATGTCAGTGATAATATAGTGTTGCTATGGATGATAGATGGATGGAGAATAGAACAGGTGAATAATTGGTATGAATTTATATGGTAAATGGCTGGTATTTTATATAGCGTTTTATCCAAAGCGCTTTACAATTTGTTCCTCACATTTTACCCATTCACTCACACATTCACACACCGACGGCGGAGGCAACCATGCAAGGTGCCAATCTGCTCATCGGGAGCAATTAGGGGTTAAGGACACATCGACGCGCTGCCCGGGAGGAGCAGGAATTGAACCGGGAACCTTTGCATTGCCAGACGACTGCTCTACCTCCCAAGCCACTGTCGCCCCATACATGGTAGCAGTAGTATCTAAGGTACTGTACATAAGAATTTTTTTTTTAAATTAAAGTATATAGAGCTAAGAACAACAACAACAATAAAATAAATTTAAAACAGTGCTCAAGTCCAAGTCGAGTCACAAATCCTTAAAATAAGTCCAGGCCTCGGACTCGAGTGCAACAACACTTCCTGTGTGTACAGGGGAGCAGAGATGGAGTCTAATGCTGCTCAGTAAGCCCTCCTCAAGACCCAAGACTGCTTAGTTCTAACAGCAATAATAATAAAAGAGGCTGCTTTCAGACGTGTCTGAGTCTGAAGAAAGTGATATATAAATACACTGTCTGCCCATATCTGTGTATTTGACCTTTTGCTGAATCATACTGTAGGTATTCATCCATAATTGCACCCGGAGCGGACCTTTCTGTGTGTGTTTGCGTGGTTTCCTCCAGGTACTCTGGTTTCCTCCCACACCATGAAGACATGCATGGTAGGGAGGGACTACAGATGAAAACTTAGCTCATTAATTTTAGCATTGATGTGGAAACTGAAGATGTTGATTAACACTTTGGATGCCAGCCACGACATAACACGTGTTATCAGCCCGCCCCTGAATGCCCACCACGACAATTAGCGTGATTTTTTTTTATTAGCGATCTGAATTCATATTTCATCAACCGAGTCTACCGTTGGGAAACCAGCCCCATCAGGAGCTCTGATGTGAAAAAAGCGCCCCCTATCGTCTCCCAGATGGTAATGCACCCTTTTGGAATGGACTCAATGAAAATGGATGAGAAAAAAAAAATCCGGAATCCACATTTGACTTCTCACGCATGTAACCGGAGATGATCCCAGTCATTGTGGACCATCAGAACAGCGTGTAATATGTGTTTACAGTATGTAGCGTTGGATCAATAAAAGGATCGATTTTTGGAATGGCGATCAGGAATTGGAATAATCTTTTCACGGAGATATAAGCTTTTCCCCTATGTGTGGTGTGGCTGTTTGGCTGTGCAAGCGATCAGGAAATATATCAGATCGCCTATATAGCGTGCATACGTACACATATACCATCGATAATCTAGCGTTTATTTGAAAACTATTCATAAATAGGCAGAAAAATTTTAACGTTTTTGTGTATTCTAGAATATTCAGTTTATTATGGAATATTTTTATTTTCCTTGAAAACGAGGGCATTTCAAGATGCTATAAAACGGAAATGAACCGATAAAAAAACAATCTGCTTCGACAATGTTGACTGGAAAATTAGTCATTGATAAGCGACGGGCACATTAGACACATAATTTAAAACATAGATTAGGCGATATTAACGCTAACATTGAAGTGAACTTACTGTCTGACTAGCTGGACACAAGCCTCCTGTACAACATTACAATCTGTACAGGTAGTTTACCATCAGGCTGTGAAAGTTCTGGACAGGAAAACAAACAGCCACCATCATTGTTATAGCATAGCAAACCAGAACCTACTGAGCTGGGACAATCTTGTCAAATTCAAAGATGCCTATAAAATCCTACATGGCTTGGCTCCTCCCCCCCTCTGTACTTTCATAAAACAGAAAGCATCTGCTGATATATATACCAGGTCTGTAGTCAGAGGGGACTGTGTAGTCCCAAACAGGAGGTCTGCTTTTAGTCAGACAGCCTTTTCCGTGAGAGCAGCCCACACCTGGAACAGTCTGCCAACACGGCTCAGGGAGTATCAAAGTTACATCTCATTTAAAACTAACTTAAAATCATGGTTGAGAGATGGTCAAGTGTGCGACCATTTTAACTGAGGGGTTGTATTTTAATGTATTTATTTGTATGTATTTTAGTGTATTGTAACCTATACTGATTCCTACTGTGTTTTAATTATTGTACTATGTTTTTTAACTGAGGGGTTGTATTTTAATGTATTTATTTGTATGTATTTTAGTGTATTGTAACCTATACTGATTCCTACTGTGTTTTAATTATTGTACTATGTTTTAATTATTGTTGTGCTCATGTCACCTGCCCCAGAGACTACAGTTGAAAATTAGCCAACTTGGCTAAACTGGCATATTTACAGTCAAATGTTCCTTAATATGCACTGTCTCTGTATTTTAAACCAATAAATACAAATACAAATACAATGGTGGGCATTCAAGCACTAAATCGTGCGCCCCCTGCGGGCACTGAAAGAGTTAATGTGCACTGTCCCTGGATAAAAAATAAATACAAATAATAATCTTAATCTTATTTAGATGTTTTATCTCCAGTTTCAGCCCCCCAAAATAATTGATCTCATTTACACTTCACACCCATTTCTAAATGTAAAACATAGGAGAATATATTCATACCCAGCTTCGTACCCAGAATAATTGAGTAGAAAACATTTCCTCAGGATTTAGTTCATCATTCACTTCACTGTACACATATTGACAGGATACATAAATAAATTGACACAAGAAATACATTTTTCTTAAGTGTCTCCTTAATATCTTCTTACAAACTCTGTAAAAGACCAAACCTAAGAAAGATCCCAGCTGGATTCATGAACGTGTGAAAATGTGTTCCTAACTGGCTCCGGGTCGTTTTAAGGACGATTTGCCCACCAGCGCGACACGCCACTTTGGCGACCTCTAGCGGCTCTGGTGTGCATATTTTTTAATTGTCATAATCTGAACTATCTGGACACAGACAATCCTCTGCCACCCTCTGTCGCTCTGTTTGCAGTACTGCAGGAGTGCCTACTCTTTGTCTGGAGATTATTGGATGTGTGTATTAATGTGTTCCCCTTGTATTTGTTATCGGTCCTGTGTGCTCCCCAGTATGTTCAGATATCTCTCTGTACTGACAAGCTGTTGTGGAAGGACAGCACATTCACTGAGAGACATTATACTACATCAGGGTAAGACATTTTAAGTAATTTAGTAAAATCTTTAAAACTGAGACTTGACTGCTGACTGATCAGCTGACTTGATTATGGGGCGTGTTTAAAGCGGCCATTTTGTTTTTGTTGTTAAGTGCCCCATTAAAGGCTGCTTCCTGCTTAAACACAGCACTTGTGTACTGAGTGTGATCTCAGAGCCCTGTCCCTGCTTAAAAGCAGAACCTCAGCCCTCCTGGAATCACTCTGTACTGACAAGCTGTTGTGGAAGGACAGCACATTCACTGAGAGACATTATACTACATCAGGGTAAGACATTTTAAGTCATTTAGTAAAATCTTTAAAACTGAGACTTGACTGCTGACTGATCAGCTGACTTGATTAAGGGGCGTGTTTAAAGCGGCCATTTCGTTTTTGTTGTTAAGTGACCCATTAAAGACCAGGTGTTAGACAGAACTAATTAGTGAAGGAGATTTAAAGGCTTGCTGGCATAGCGTTAGCGAAGCATCGAGAAACGAAGAGGGACAAATAGAGGAGTTTTCCTGGAGTTCTTCGCAGAGGGATCCACCGATCCACCCAGTGCTAAGTACACCATAACCCTATATTCCCCTCCCTACAACCTTCTCCCTGCCACTCTTGACACCACAATGTGCCTCATACCTATATCCACAATCTGCTCCTCCAGAACAGATTCAACCCATCCACGCCAGTTTGCTAGCAACCCGGCTAATCTCTCCTACCCTCCTACAGCCACTAATACACCTGTCACAGTATGTGGAGGCTTATGGAATTGTCAATCAGCAGTCAAGAAAGCTGACTTCATTACTGCCTACGCCCATAGTCCTGAGAGCGGCTGAGAGGAAGTATAGAAAGTCACGCCTCACTGCTGACATCGACACATATCACAACCTCTTGTTAACATTCTCCAAAACCATTACGAATGCCAAAGCTTCTTTCTTTCACCATAGGATCGAGGCCTCTGCCAAGAATCTTCGCAAACTGCATGCTACCATGTCCTCCCTCCTCACCCCCACCCCCTCCTCCCTCATCTTTTTCTGCCGAAGACTTTGCGATCTTCTTTGAGGAAAAAGTGGAGAACATCCGCAGCTCCTTCTCCCAACCCCCACCCATTCCAAACACTGAATCGAGAACCTCATCCTTCACTCTGTCATCTTTCTCTCCCATTACAGAAGCCGAGACCCTGACACTGGTAACGTCAAACCGTCTGACTACATGCCAGCTGGACCGGCTATCCTCCCCACTCCTCCAGACCATAGCACCGGACATCCTCCCATTCCTAACTGCAACCATCAACTCCTCACTCAACTCTGGGGTGGTCCCCACCTCCCTAAAACAAGCCAGAGTCACGCCCCTCATAAAAAAACCAACCCTGAACCCCACCGTCATAGGCAACTATCGTCCTCTGTCTCTTCTCTCCTTCCTTTCTAAAACACTTGAACGTGCTGTATCCTACCAACTTACTGCTTATCTCTTAAAGAATGACCTCCTAGACCCTAATCAGTCTGGCTTCCGGACTGGCCACTCCACAGAAACGGCCCTCATTGCGGTCACAGAGGCACTTCACTTAGCAAAAGCGAAAGGCCTCTCCTCTGTCCTGATTCTCCTAGATATATCTGCAGCTTTCGACACAGTCAACCATCAGATCCTCCTCGTGGCCCTCGCAGGAATGGGAGTGGCTGGATCTGTGCTGACATGGCTGACATCATACCTCAATGACCGCTCCTACCAAGTGTCATGGAGAGGGACTCTGTCTGCCACCCGCCCCCTGCGGACGGGTGTCCCCAGGGCTCGGTCCTAGGACCCCTTCTCTTCTCCCTCTACACTAAATCACTGGGTAACATTATCACGTCTCATGGCTTCTCATATCATTGTTATGCCGATGATACTCAACTCTTCCTCTCCTTCCCTCCCTCAGATATCCACGTCTCTGAGCGGATCTCGGCCTGTCTGTCCGACATCTCCGCCTGGATGACGACCAACCACCTCAAACTGAACCTAAGCAAAACAGAATTGCTCCACCTGCCGGCCAAATCCTCCCCCCTGACCGACCTCTCCATCACAGTCGAAAATGCAGCTGTGACCGCGTCCACGACCGCCAAGGACCTTGGTGT